>NW_027013460.1:122465-134965 GCF_036934945.1 Oncorhynchus masou masou | reverse complement strand
GAGGGAGGGGTGAGGATGGAGGGGTAAGGATGGGGGAGGAGGGAGGGGTAAGGATGTGGGAGGATGGAGGGAGGGGTGAGGATGTGGGAGGAGGGAGGAGGGGGGGGAGGAGGGGGGAGGATGGAGGGGGGGGTGAGGATGGGGGAGGATGGAGGAGGGAGGGGTGAGGATGGAGGGGTAAGGATGGGGGAGGAGGGACGGGTAAGGATGTGGGGGGATGGAGGAGGGAGGGGGTGAGGATGGGGCAGGATGGAGGAGGGAGGGGGTGAGGATGGAGGGGTAAGGATGGGGAGGAAGGGTAGGGGTAAGGATGGGGGGGGAGGAGGGAGGGGTGAGGATGTGGGAGGATGGAGGAGGGAGGGGTGAGGATGGGGGAGGATGGAGGAGGAAGGGGTGAGGATGGAGGGGTAAGGATGGGGGAGGAGGGACGGGTAAGGATGTGGGAGGATGGAGGAGGGAGGGGTGAGGATGGGGCAGGATGGAGGAGGGAGGGGTGAGGATGGAGGGGTAAGGATGGGGGAGGAGGGAGGGGTAAGGATGTGGGAGGAGGGAGGGGTGAGGATGGGGCAGGATGGAGGAGGGAGGGGTGAGGATGGAGGGGTAAGGATGGGGGAGGAGGGAGGGGTGAGGATGTGGGAGAATGGAGGAGGGAGGGGTGAGGATGGGGCAGGATGGAGGAGGGAGGGGTGAGGATGGAGGGGTAAGGATGGGGGAGGAGGGAGGGGGTAAGGATGTGGGAGGGGAGGAGGGAGGGGTGAGGATGGGGCAGGATGGAGGAGGGAGGGGTGGGTGAGGATGGAGGGGGTAAGGATGGGGGAGGAGGGAGGGAGGGGTAAGGATGTGGGAGGATGGAGGAGGGAGGGGTGAGGATGGGGCAGGATGGAGGAGGGAGGGGTGAGGATGGAGGGGTAAGGATGGGGGAGGGGAGGGTGGGTAAGGATGGGGGAGGAGGGGAGGAGGAGGGGAGGGATGATAGGATGGGTAAGGATGGGGAGGGAGTGGGGTGAGGATGGGGAGGATGGGGTAAGGATGGGGGAGGATGGTCTGGGTAAGGATGGGGGAGGATAGTGTCTGGGTAAGGATGTGGGAGGATGGAGGTAAGGATGGGGGGATAGTGATGGGTAAGGATGGGGGAGGATAGTGTCTGGGTAAGGATGGTGGGGTAAGGATGGGGGGAGGGTGTCTGGGTAAGGATGGGGGAGGATAGTGTCTGGGTAAGGAGGGGGGAGGATGGTGTCTGGGTAAGGATGGGGTAGAGGATAGTGTCTGGGTAAGGATGGGGGAGGATAGTGTCTGGATAAGGATGGGGGAGGATAGTGTCTGGGTAAGGATGGGGGAGGATAGTGTCTGGGTAAGGATGGGGGAGGATAGTGTCTGGGTAAGGATGGGGGAGGATAGTGTCTGGGTAAGGATGGGGGAGGATAGTGTCTGGGTAAGGATGGGGGAGGATAGTGTCTGGGTAAGGATGGGGGAGGATAGTGTCTGGGTAAGGATGGGGGAGGATAGTGTCTGGGTAAGGATGGGGGAGGATAGTGTCTGGGTAAGGATGGGGGAGGATAGTGTCTGGGTAAGGATGGGGGAGGATAGTGTCTGGGTAAGGATGGGGGAGGATAGTGTCTGGGTAAGGATGGGGGAGGATAGTGTCTGGGTAAGGATGGGGAAGGATAGTGTCTGGTTAAGGATGGGGTGGATAGTGTCTGGATAAGGATGGGGGAGGATAGTGTCTGGGTAAGGATGGGGGGAGGATAGTGTCTGGGTAAAGGGGGAGGATAGTGTCTGGGTAAGGATGGGGAGGATAGTGTCTGGGTAAGGATGGGGAGGATAGTGTCTGGGTAAGGATGGGGGAGGATAGTGTCTGGGTAAAGATGGGGAGGATAGTGTCTGATGGGTAAGGATGGGGGAGGATAGTGTATGGGTAAAGATGGGGGAGGATAGTGTCTGGGTAAGGATGGGGGAGGCTGGTGTCTGGGTAAGGATGGGGAGGCTGGTGTCTGGGTAAGGATGGGGGAGGATAGTGTCTGGGTAAGGATGGGGGAGGATAGTGTCTGGGTAAGGATGGGGGAGGATAGTGTCTGGGTAAAGATGGGGGAGGATAGTGTCTGGGTAAAGATGGGGAGGATAGTGTCTGGGTAAGGATGGGGGAGGATAGTGTCTGGGTAAGGATGGGGGAGGATAGTGTCTGGGTAAGAATGGGGGAGGATAGTGTCTGGGTAAAGATGGGGAGGATAGTGTCTGGGTAAGGATGGGGGAGGATAGTGTCTGGGTAAAGATGGGGGAGGATAGTGTCTGGGTAAGGATGGGGGAGGATAGTGTCTGGGTAAGGATGGGGAGGATAGTGTCTGGGTAAAGATGGGGGAGGATAGTGTCTGGGTAAAGATGGGGGAGGATAGTGTCTGGGTAAGGATGGGGAGGATAGTGTCTGGGTAAGGATGGGGGAGGATAGTGTCTGGGTAAGGATGGGGAGGATAGTGTCTGGGTAAGGATGGGGGAGGATAGTGTCTGGGTAAGGATGGGGAGGATAGTGTCTGGGTAAAGATGGGGGAGGATAGTGTCTGGGTAAGGATGGGGAGGATAGTGTCTGGGTAAGGATGGGGGAGGATAGTGTCTGGGTAAGGATGGGGAGGATAGTGTCTGGGTAAAGATGGGGGAGGATAGTGTCTGGGTAAGGATGGGGGAGGATAGTGTCTGGGTAAGGATGGGGAGGATAGTGTCTGGGTAAGGATGGGGAGGATAGTGTCTGGGTAAGGATGGGGAGGATAGTGTCTGGGTAAGGATGGGGGAGGATAGTGTCTGGGTAAGGATGGGGGAGGATAGTGTCTGGGTAAAGATGGGGGAGGATAGTGTCTGGGTAAGGATGGGTGAGGATAGTGTCTGGGTAAAGATGGGAGAGGATAGTGTCTGGGTAAGAATGGGAGAGGATAGTGTCTGGGTAAGGATGGGGGAGGATAGTGTCTGGGTAAGGATGGGGGAGGATGGGGGAGGATAGTGTCTGTGTAAAAATGGGGAGGATAGGGTCTGGGTAAAGATGGGGGAGGATAGTGTCTGGGTAAGAATGGGAGAGGATAGTGTCTGGGTAAGGATGGGGGAGGATAGTGTCTGGGTAAGAATGGGGGAGGATAGTGTCTGGGTAAAGATGGGGGAGGATAGTGTCTGGGTAAAGATGGGGGAGGATAGTGTCTGGGTAAGAATGGGAGAGGATAGTGTCTGGGTAAGGATGGGGGAGGATAGTGTCTGGGTAAGGATGGGGGAGGATAGTGTCTGGGTAAGAATGGGAGAGGATAGTGTCTGGGTAAAGATGGGGGAGGATAGTGTCTGGGTAAGGATGGGGGAGGATAGTATCTGGGTAAGGATGGGGGAGGATAGTGTCTGGGTAAGGATGGGGGAGGATAGTGTCTGGGTAAAGATGGGGGAGGATAGTGTCTGGGTAAGGAGGGGGGAGGATAGTGTCTGGGTAAGAATGGGAGAGGATAGTGTCTGGGTAAAGATGGGGAGGATAGTGTCTGGGTAAGGATGGGGGAGGATAGTGTCTGGGTAAGAATGGGAGAGGATAGTGTCTGGGTAAGGATGGGGGAGGATAGTGTCCGGGTAAAAATGGGGAGGATAGTGTCTGGGTAAAGATGGGGGAGGATAGTGTCTGGGTAAGAATGGGAGAGGATAGTGTCTGGGTAAGGATGGGGAAGGATAGTGTCTGGGTAAGGATGGGGGAGGATAGTGTCTGGGTAAGAATGGGAGAGGATAGTGTCTGGGTAAGGATGGGGAAGGATAGTGTCTGGGTAAGGATGGGGGAGGATAGTGTCTGTGTAAGGATGGGGGAGGATAGTGTCTGGGTAAAGATGGGGGAGGATAGTGTCTGGGTAAGAATGGGAGAGGATAGTGTCTGGGTAAGGATGGGGGAGGCTGGTGTCTGGGTAAGGATGGGGGAGGCTGGTGTCTGGGTAAGGATGGGGGAGGATAGTGTCTGGGTAAGGATGGGGGAGGATAGTGTCTGTGTAAAAATGGGGAGGATATGGTCTGGGTAAAGATGGGGGAGGATAGTGTCTGGGTAAGAATGGGAGAGGATAGTGTCTGGGTAAGGATGGGGGAGGCTGGTGTCTGGGTAAGGATGGGTGAGGCTGGTGTCTGGGTAAGGATGGGGGAGGATAGTGTCTGGGTAAGGATGGGGGAGGATAGTGTCTGGGTAAGGATGGGGAGGATAGGTGTCTGGGTAAAGATGGGGAGGATAGTGTCTGGGTAAGAATGGGAGAGGATAGTGTCTGGGTAAGGATGGGAGAGGATAGAGGATGGGAGAGGATAGTGTCTGGGTAAGAATGGGAGAGGATAGTGTCTGGGTAAGGATGGGGGAGGATAGTGTCTGGGTAAGGATGGGGAGGATAGTGTCTGGGTAAGGATGGGGGAGGATAGTGTCTGTGTAAAGATGGGGAAGGATAGTGTCTGGGTAAAGATGGGGAGGATAGTGTCTGGGTAAGGATGGGGGAGGATAGTGTCTGGGTAAGAATGGGAGAGGATAGTGTCTGGGTAAAGATGGGGGAGGATAGTGTCTGGGTAAGGATGGGGGAGGATAGTGTCTGGGTAAGAATGGGAGAGGATAGTGTCTGGGTAAGGATGGGGGAGGATAGTGTCTGGGTAAAAATGGGGAGGATAGTGTCTGGGTAAAGATGGGGGAGGATAGTGTCTGGGTAAGAATGGGAGAGGATAGTGTCTGGGTAAGGATGGGGAAGGATAGTGTCTGGGTAAGGATGGGGGAGTATAGTGTCTGGGTAAGGATGGGGGAGGATAGTGTCTGTGTAAGTATGGGGGAGGATAGTGTCTGTGTAAGGATGGGGGAGGATAGTGTCTGGGTAAGGATGGGGGAGGATAGTGTCTGGGTAAGGATGGGGGAGGATAGTGTCTGGGTAAGGATGGGGGAGGATAGTGTCTGTGTAAAGATGGGGGAGGATAGTGTCTGTGTAAAGATGGGGGAGGATAGTGTCTGTAAAGATGGGGGAGGATAGTGTCTGTGTAAGGATGGGGGAGGATAGTGTCTGTGTAAAGATGGGGGAGGATAGTGTCTGTAAAGATGGGGGAGGATAGTGTCTGCAAAGATGGGGGAGGATAGTGTCTGGGTAAGGATGGGGGAGGATAGTGTCTGTAAAGATGGGGGAGGATAGTGTCTGTAAAGATGGGGGAGGATAGTGTCTGTAAAGATGGGGGAGGATAGTGTCTGTAAAGATGGGGGAGGATAGTGTCTGTAAAGATGGGGGAGGATAGTGTCTGGGTAAGGATGGGGGAGTATAGTGTCTGGGTAAGGATGGGGGAGGATAGTGTCTGGGTAAGGATGGGGAGTATAGTGTCTGTAAAGATGGGGGAGGATAGTGTCTGTAAAGATGGGGGAGGATAGTGTCTGGGTAAAGATGGGGGAGGATAGTGTCTGGGTAAGGATGGGGGAGGATAGTGTCTGGGTAAGGATGGGAGAGGATAGTGTCTGGGTAAGGATGGGGGAGGATAGTGTCTGGGTAAGGATGGGGGAGGATAGTGTCTGTAAAGATGGGGGAGGATAGTGTCTGGGTAAGGATGGGGGAGTATAGTGTCTGGGTAAGGATGGGGGAGGATAGTGTCTGGGTAAGGATGGGGGAGGATAGTGTCTGTGTAAGGATGGGGGAGGATAGTGTCTGTGTAAGGATGGGGGAGGATAGTGTCTGTAAAGATGGGGGAGGATAGTGTCTGGGTAAAGATGGGGGAGGATAGTGTCTGTGTAAGGATGGGGGAGGATAGTGTCTGTAAAGATGGGGAGGATAGTGTCTGGGTAAAGATGGGGAGGATAGTGTCTGGGTAAGGATGGGGGAGGATAGTGTCTGTGTAAAGATGGGGAGGATAGTGTCTGGGTAAGGATGGGGGAGGATAGTGTCTGTAAAGATGGGGGAGGATAGTGTCTGGGTAAAGATGGGGGAGGATAGTGTCTGGGTAAGGATGGGGGAGGATAGTGTCTGGGTAAGGATGGGAGAGGATAGTGTCTGGGTAAGGATGGGGGAGGATAGTGTCTGGGTAAGGATGGGGGAGGATAGTGTCTGGGTAAGGATGGGAGAGGATAGTGTCTGGGTAAGGATGGGGGAGGATAGTGTCTGGGTAAGGATGGGAGAGGATAGTGTCTGGGTAAGGATGGGGGAGGATAGTGTCTGGGTAAGGATGGGGGAGGATAGGCTGAGTGTCAGGGAGGAGAAGAAAGGGAGCAGAAAAATTAACGTTTTCTAAATAGATCCCCTATTCCTGGTGTCAGTATATTTCTGTCGTTGCCATCCCAAATACAATTATTTTGTCATGCCAAACATTTTTGTTCAATGACATGACAAAGACAATGGATTTCTAGTCTAAATAACAAACAGACTGGCACCATAGAGACAGACAGACCAACAGACAGACGGAGAGGGATAGAAGAACAGAATAATGTGTGTGTTGGACAAGTAAAAGAATGTGTTAGACATGCTGTCCTGGTTAGTCGTTAGTTAGTGAGTATGTGAGGCATGTGTCAGTGACCAGGGGGCTGTGCTGCATATCTTACCCCTCCTAGAGGAGCTCGTCTGGGCTTTACTGGCCTGTAGTCCCCCCTGCTCTCCCTGCTAAACACCCGGGATTATGATGAGAGGAAAGCCTCGAGAGCAGCACGTCCCTCAAGAGGAGCTGTGTGAGAAAGGAATGTACGCCTTTAATATGGACCCAGCCTTTTCAATAGCAGCATCCTGTTGTTCTTCCTGCTTTTATGTGTAACGAAACACAGTGGAGGTGTAGACCACAGTAACTACAGTAACAGAGTATACACTTAGACCACAGTAACTACAGTGACACAGTATACACTTAGACCACAGTAACTACAGTAACAGAGTATACACTTAGACCACAGTAACTACAGTAACAGAGTGAACACTGTAAACCACAGTAACTACAGTAACAAAGGGTACACTGTAGACCACAGTAACTACAGTAACAGAGTATGCACTGTAGACCACAGTAACTACAGTAACAGAGGGTACACTGTAGACCACAGTAACTACAGCAACAGAGTGTACACTGTAGACCAGAGTAACTACAGCAACAAATTGTACACTGTAGACCACAGTAACTACAGTAACAGAGTATACACTGTAGACCACAGTAACTAAAGTAACACAGTGTACACTGTAGACCACAGTACCTACAGTAACAAAGTGTACCCTGTAGACCACAGTAACTACAGTGACAGAGTATACACTGTAGACCACAGTACCTACAGTAACAGAGTATACACTGTAGACCACAGTACCTACAGTAACAGAGTATACACTGTAGACCAAAGTAACTACAGTAACAGAGGGTACACTGTAGACCACAGTAACTACAGTAACACAGTGTACACTGTAGACCACAGTAACTACAGTTACAGAGTATACACTGTAGACCAAAGTAACTACAGTAACAGAGTATACACTGTAGACCACAGTAACTACAGTAACAGAGGGTACACTGTAGACCACAGTAACTACAGTAACAGAGTATACACTGTAGACCACAGTAACTGCAGCAACATAGTATACACTGTAGACCACAGTAACTACAGTAACAGAGTGAACACTGTAAACCACAGTAACTACAGTAACAGAGGGTACACTGTAGACCACAGTAACTACAGTAACAGAGTATACACTGTAGACCACAGTAACTACAGTGACAGAGGGTACACTGTAGACCACAGTAACTACAGTAACAGAGTATACACTGTAGACCACAGTAACTACAGTAACAGAGTATACACTGTAGACCACAGTAACTACAGTAACAGAGTATACACTGTAGACCACAGTAACTACAGTAACAGATTGAACACTGTAAACCACAGTAACTACAGTAACAGAGGGTACACTGTAGACCACAGTATCTACAGTAACAGAGTATACACTGTAGACCACAGTAACTACAGTAACAGAGGGTACACTGTAGACCACAGTAACTACAGCAACAGAGTGTACACTGTAGACCACAGTAACAACAGCAACAAATTGTACACTGTAGCCCACAGTAACTACAGTAACACAGAGTACACTGTAGACAACAGTTACTACAGTAGCAGAGTCTACACTGTAGACCACAGTAACTACAGTAACAGAGTCTACACTGTAGACCACAGTAACTACAGTAACAGAGTGTACACTGAGTGGCCTTAATGAGACCCTGTCCCAGTCTCACTGTGGGGGTTAGTCCTGTGGTCTGTCCCAGTCTCACTGTGGGGGTTAGTCTTGTGGTCTGTCCCAGTCTCACTGTGGGGTTAGTCCTGTGGTCTGTCCCAGTCTCACTGTGGGGGTTAGTCCTGTGGTCTGTCCCAGTCTCACTGTGGGGGTTAGTCCTGTGGTCTGTCCCAGTCTCACTGTGGGGGTTAGTCCTGTGGTCTGTCCCAGTCCCACTGTAGGGGTTAGTCCTGTGGTCTATCCCAGTCTCACTGTGGGGGTTAGTCCTGTGGTCTGTCTCTCTCTCTCATGCTCCCTCTCTCTCTCTCCCTCTCTCCCTCTCTCTACCTCTCTCTCTCGCTCCCTCTCCCTCTCTCGCTCCCTCTCCCTCTCTCGCTCTCTCTCTCTCTTTCTCTCTCTCTCTCTCGCTCCCTCTCTCTCTCTACAGATCGCAATGAGTGTGTAGAGAACCCAGGAGTGTGTAGCCCAGGCCAGTGTATTGATACGTTGGGAAGCTATCGCTGTATCTGCCCCAATGGTTTCAAGGCTACATCAGACCTGGCCATGTGTATAGGTGAGTACAACAACAACAACCTCTAATCTTCCATGAGTCATATTAGTGAATAGTGCTGTAGTTATTTTTCATGGTCCATCGAGCTGAATCTAATTATCACAAGGCTCACTCCTCTCTCCAAAGTAACATGCAGTTCAATCATAACTCATTGGCCTCCACTAGTGGATAGTTTGTAATAAGTACTCAGTCAAGTAGTCCTTGTTGGCACTGGACCTGGTGAGAGAGTGGTTGCCAGTAGGTTGTGATAGTGTTGTGCTGATGTTGTAATGATGTTCTCCTGTTGTTGTAGATGTGGATGAGTGTGAGAGACAGCCGTGTGGAAACGGGACATGTAAGAACACAGTGGGATCCTATAACTGCCTGTGTTACCCAGGCTTTCAGCTCTCACACAACAATGACTGCATAGGTAGGTGTGTGTGTGTGACTAACTTTGTTTTGAAGCCAGGTCTTCTGCACGCCACAGGACCGTGTTAGCCCACTGAGCTAAAGGCCGAGGCAGTGTGTGTACGGTGTGTGTTTATCTTTCCGCCTGTGTTACCAGATACGGATGAGTGTTCGAGCCAGAGAGGGCTGTGTAGGAACGGGAACTGTATTAACATCCTGGGCTCCTTCGTGTGTGTGTGTCGCGATGGCTACGAACTCAGCGCCGACGGAAGAATTTGTGTTGGTGAGGAACTGTCACATGACTCTCTCCTTATCTCCTTCCTCTCTATCCTCCCATCCTCCTCCCTTCCTGTCTCCTTCCTCTATCTCTCCTCCCCTCCTCCTGTCATTACTCTCTCCTTATCTCCTTCCTCTCTATCTCTCTCCTCCCATCATCCTGTCATTACTCTCTCTGTCATTAATTTCTCCTTATCTCCTTCCTCTCTATCTCTCTCCTCTCTTCTGATCCCTACCATCCTCCTGTCATTACTCTCTCTCCTTATCTCCTTCCTCTCTAACTCTCTCCTCCCATCCTCCTGTCATTACTCTCTCTCCTTATCTCCTTCCTCTCTATCTCTCTCCTCTCTTCCTCCTGTCATTACTCTCTCCTTATCTCCTTCCTCTCTATCTCTCTCCTCTCTTCCTCCTGTCATTATTCTCTCCTTATCTCCTTCCTCTCTATCTCTCTCCTCTCTTCCTCCTGTCATTACTCTCTCTCCTTATCTCCTTCCTCTCTATCTCTCTCCTCCCATCCTCCTGTCATTACTCTCTCTCCTTATCTCCTTCCTCTCTATCTCTCTCCTCTCTTCCTCCTGTCATTACTCTCTCCTTATCTCCTTCCTCTCTATCTCTCTCCTCTCTTCCTCCTGTCATTACTCTCTCCTTATCTCCTTCCTCTCTATCTCTCTCCTCTCTTCCTCCTGTCATTACTCTCTCCTTATCTCCTTCCTCTCTATCTCTCTCCTCCCATCCTCCTGTCATTACTTCTCCTTATCTCCTTCCTCTCTATCTCTCTCCTCTCTTCCTCCTGTCATTACTCTCTCCTTATCTCCTTCCTCTCTATCTCTCTCCTCTCTTCCTCCTGTCATTACTCTCTCCTTTTCTCCTTCCTCTCTATCTCTCTCCTCCCTTCCTCCTGTCATTAATTTCTCCTTATCTCCTTCCTCTCTATCTCTCTCCTCTCTTCTGATCCCTACCATCCTCCTGTCATTACTCTCTCCTTATCTCCTTCCTCTCTATCTCTCTCCTCCCATCCTCCTGTCATTACTCTCTCTCCTTATCTCCTTCCTCTCTATCTCTCTCCTCTCTTCCTCCTGTCATTACTCTCTCTCCTTCCTTATCTCCTTCCTCTCTATCTCTCTCCTCTCTTCCTCCTGTCATTACTCTCTCCTTATCTCCTTCCTTTCTATCTCTCTCCTCTCTTCCTCCTGTCATTACTCTCTCCTTATCTCCTTCCTCTCTAACTCTCTGATCTCTCTTCCTCCTGTCATTACTCTCTCTCCTTATCTCCTTCCTTTCTATCTCTCTCCTCTCTTCCTCCTGTCATTACTCTCTCCTTATCTCCTTCCTCTCTACTCTCTCCTCCCTTCTAATCCTGCCCTTCATTCTGTCATTACTCTCTCCTTATCTCCTTCCTCTCTACTCTCTCCTCCCTTCTAATCCTGCCCTTCATTCTGTCATTACTCTCTCCTTATCTCCTTCCTCTCTAACTCTCTCCTCCCTTCATTCTGTCATTACTCTCTCCTCTCACACTCCTCTCTAACTCTCTCCTCCCTTCATTCTGTCATTACTCTCTCCTCTCACACTCCTCTCTAACTCTCTCCTCCCTTCATTCTGTCATTACTCTCTCCTCTCACACTCCTCTCTAACTCTCTCCTCCCTTCATTCTGTCATTACTCTCTCCTCTCACACTCCTCTCTAACTCTCTCCTCCCTTCATTCTGTCATTACTCTCTCCTCTCACACTCCTCTCTAACTCTCTCCTCCCTTTATTCTGTCATTACTCTCCTCTCACACTCCTCTCTAACTCTCTCCTCCCTTCATTCTGTCATTACTCTCTCCTCTCACACTCCTCTCTAACACTCTCCTCCCTTCATTCTGTCATTACTCTCTCCTCTCACACTCCTCTCCAACTCTCTCCTCCCTTCATTCTGTCATTACTCTCTCCTCTCACACTCCTCTCTAACACTCTCCTCCCTTCATTCTGTCATTACTCTCTCCTCTCACACTCCTCTCTAACTCTCTCCTCCCTTCATTCTGTCATTACTCTCTCCTCTCACACTCCTCTCTAACTCTCTCCTCCCTTCATTCTGTCATTACTCTCTCCTCTCACACTCCTCTCTAACTCTCTCCTCCCTTCATTCTGTCATTACTCTCTCCTCTCACACTCCTCTCTAACTCTCTCCTCCCTTCATTCTGTCATTACTCTCTCCTCTCACACTCCTCTCTAACTCTCTCCTCCCTTTATTCTGTCATTACTCTCCTCTCACACTCCTCTCTAACTCTCTCCTCCCTTCATTCTGTCATTACTCTCTCCTTCATTCTGTCATTACTCTCCTCCCTTCATTCTGTCATTACTCTCTCCTCCCTTCATTCTGTCATTACTCTCTCCTCCCTTCATTCTGTCATTACTCTCTCCTCTCACACTCCTCTCTAACACTCTCCTCCCTTCATTCTGTCATTACTCTCTCCTCTCACACTCCTCTCTAACTCTCTCCTCCCTTCATTCTGTCATTACTCTCTCCTCTCACACTCCTCTCACGCCTTTGTCATCCATTTCTCTCTCCTCTTAGTTTTCTCACCTGTCTCCTTTTCCTTCACGTTATCTCAATTCTTTCATCACTCTCTCAACCCTCTTCTCAGTCTCTCTCTCCTCTCATAGCAACATTATCTGTAGTATTTCCATGTTGTATTAACTTTGTTTAATTTCTAAAGAGTTTAACTGAGTGTGTGTAATGTGGTGTGTGTTCTGTCTCCCAGACATCAATGAGTGTGCAGTGAACCCTGGGACTTGTGGTCCAGGCACCTGTCAGAATCTGGATGGTTCCTACAGGTGTATCTGCCCACTTGGCTACTATATACAGGACGAGACCTGTGAAGGTAACATACATATGCTTGGAAATCTTCAGTCATTTTGGTAATTAACCAAAAATCTATGGCAATCTATCGTAACTTTGGTCATTTATACTTGAATAACTTTAGAAAAATGTATTCATGTATCGTATCCCTTTAGTTTTTTCATCTGTGTCCATATTGACCATGAGTTTCTAGTAGATAGACCGAATGGTTACAGAGGAAATAGCCTCATTCATCACAAAAAGCATCTCTATATTT
>NW_027013460.1:32465-117465 GCF_036934945.1 Oncorhynchus masou masou | reverse complement strand
TATAGATATCTACTACAGGTCTGGGACTGGAATCTGCTATAGATATCTACTATAGGCCAGTAGGGACTGGAATCTGCTATAGATATCTACTATAGGCCAGTAGGGACTGGAATCTGCTATAGATATCTACTATAGGCCTTTAGGGACTGGAATCTGCTATAGATATCTACTATAGGCCAGTAGGGACAGGAATCTGCTATAGATATCTACTACAGGTCTGAAGGACTGGAATCTGCTATAGATATCTACTATAGGCCTGTAGGGACTGGAATCTGCTATAGATATCTACTATAGGCCTGTAGGGACTGGAATCTGCTATAGATATCTACTATAGGCCTGTGGGGACTGGAATCTGCTATAGATATCTACTATAGGCCTGTAGGGACTGGAATCTGCTATAGATATCTACTATACTAGGGACTGGAATCTGCTATAGATATCCAGGGACTGGAATCTGCTATAGATATCTACTATAGGCCTTTAGGGACTGGAATCTGCTATAGATATCTACTATAGGCCAGTAGGGACAGGAATCTGCTATAGTACAGGTCTGAAGGACTGGAATCTGCTATAGATATCTACTATAAGTAGGGACTGGAATCTGCTATAGATATCTACTTTAGGCCAGTAGGGACTGGAATCTGCTATAGATATCTACTATAGGCCTTTAGGGACTGGAATCTGCTATAGATATCTACTATAGGCCAGTAGGGACAGGAATCTGCTATAGATATCTACTACAGGTCTGAAGGACTGGAATCTGCTATAGATATCTACTATAGGCCTGTAGGGACTGGAATCTGCTATAGATATCTACTATAGGCCTGTAGGGACTGGAATCTGCTATAGATATACTATAGGCCTGTGGGGGACTGCAACTGCTATAGATATCTACTATAGGCCTGTAGGGACTGGAATCTGCTATAGATATCTACTATAGGCCTGTAGGGACTGGAATCTGCTATAGATATCTACTATAGGCCTAGGTACAGCAGGGACTGGAATCTGCTATAGATATCTCTACCTGTAGGGACTGGAATCTGCTATAGATATCTACTGTAGGGACTGGAATCTGCTATAGATATCTACTTAGGCCTAGGTAGGGACTGGAATCTGCTATAGATATCTACTATAGGCCTAGGTACAGCAGGGACTGGAATCTGCTATAGATACTACTATAGGACTGTAGGGACTGGAATCTGCTATAGATATCTACTATGGATAGACTAGGAAGCATCTGAATCTGCTATAGATATCTATACAGGACTGTGGGGACTGGAATCTGCTATAGATATCTAAATACTATAGGCCTAGGTAGGGACTGGAATCTGCTATAGATATCTACTATAGGTACTGCAGGGACTGGAATCTGCTATAGATATCTACTATAGGCCAGTAGGGACTGGAATCTGCTATAGATATCTACTATAGGCCTGTAGGGACTGGAATCTGCTATAGATATCTAGGGACTTGAATCTGCTATAGATATACTGTAGGCCTGTGGGGACTGGAATCTGCTATAGATATCTACTAAAGGTGGGGACTGGAATCTGCTGTAGATATCTTACTGTAGGCCTGTGGGGACTGGAATCTGCTATAGATATCTACTGTAGGACTGTGGGGACCTGTAGATATCTACTAGGGGTAGGGACTGGAATCTGCTATAGATATCTACTATAGGACTGTAGGTACGTAGGGACTGGAATCTGCTATAGATATCTTACTATAGGTACGTAGGGACTGGAATCTGCTATAGATATCTACTATAGGCCTGTAGGGACTGGAATCTGCTATAGATATCTAAATACTATAGAGCCTAGGGTGAATCTGCTATAGGACTGGGGGAATCTGCTATAGATATCTACTATAGGCCTGTGGGGACTGGAATCTCTATAGATATCTTACTGTAGAGCCTGTGGGGACTGGAATCTGCTATAGATATCTACTATAGGCCTGTAGGGACTGGAATCTGCTATAGATATCTACTATAGGCCTGTAGGGACTGGAATCTGCTATAGATATCTACTATAGGCCAGCAGGGACTGGAATCTGCTATAGATATCTTACTATAGGCCTGTAGGGGAATCTGCTATAGATATCTTAATGGGGACTGGAATCTGCTATAGATATCTACTATAGGCCTGTGGGGACTGGAATCTGCTGTAGATATCTTACTGTAGGCCTGTGGGGACTGGAATCTGCTATAGATATCTTACTGTAGGCCTGTGGGGACTGGAATCTGCTATAGATATCTTAATGGCCTGTAGGGACTTGAATCTGCTATAGATATCTTACTGTACAGCCTGTGGGGACTGGAATCTGCTATAGATATCTTACTGTAGGCCTGTGCAGGGACTGGAATCTGCTATAGATATCTACTATAGAGCCTGTAGGGACTGGAATCTGCTATAGATATCTACTATAGGCCTGTGGGGACTGGAATCTGCTATAGATATCTAAATACTAGATATCTAGGCCTGTAGGGACTGGAATCTGCTATAGATATCTTACTGTAGGCCTGTAGGGACTGGAATCTGCTATAGATATCTAAAGGCCTGTAGGGACTGAATCTGCTATAGATATCTACTATAAATGGCCTGTGGGGACTGGAATCTGCTATAGATATCTTACTGTAGGCCTGTAGGGACTGGAATCTGCTGTAGATATCTACTATATGCCTGTAGGGACTGGAATCTGCTATAGATATCTTACTGTAGGCCTGTGGGGACTGGAATCTGCTATAGATATCTTACTGTAGGCCTGTAGGGACTGGAATCTGCTGTAGATATCTACTATAGGCCTGTAGGGACTGGAATCTGCTATAGATATCTTACTATAGGTCAATAGGGACTGGATTTAAGCAATAAGGCCTAAGGGGTGTAGTATAGGGCCAATGTACCACTGCTAAGGGCTGTTCTTAAGACAACGCACAGGAGTGCCTATTGCTATTATAAACTGGTTACCAATGTAATTAGAGCAGTAAACATTTGTTTATTATTGTCACGTTCATCATAACAAGGAGACCAATGCGCAGCGTGATAAGAATACATACTTCTTATAATGAAGAATAAACACTGAACAATCTATACAAAACTGCACAGACGCTATGATACACGCGTACTGACAGGCAACTACACATAGACAATAACCCACAAAACCAAAATGGAAAAATGGCAACCTAAATAGGATCACCAATCAGAGACAACGATAAACAGCTGTCTCTGATTGGGAACCAATTCAGGCCACCATAGACCTACATGTACTTAGACATACTAAAACCCCATAGATATACAAAAAACCCTAGACAGGGGAAACACCTAGACAATACAAAAACTAAACCAACCACCCTTGTCACACCCTGACCTAACCAAAATAATAAAGAAAACAAAGATAACTAAGGTCAGGGCGTGACAGTTATACCCATGGTATACGGTCTGACATACCATGGCTGTCAGCCAATCAGCATTCAGGGTTCGAATCACCCAGTTTATAATATACTATAGATATCTTACTTTAGGGCCTGTAGGTATGGCAGTGGCTGGAATCTGCTATAGATACTAAATGGACTGTGGAGACTGTAGGTACCGCAGGGACTGGAATCTGCTATAGATACTAAATGGACTGTAGAGACTATAGGTACAGCAGGGACTGGAATCTGCTATAGATACTAAATGGACTGTCGAGACTATAGGTACAGCAGGGACTGGAATCTGCTATAGATACTAAATGGACTGTCGAGACTATAGGTACAGCAGGGACTGGAATCTGCTATAGATACTAAATGGACTGTGAGACTATAGGTACAGCAGGGACTGGAATCTGCTATAGATACTAAATGGACTGTAGAGACTATAGGTACAGCAGGGACTGGAATCTGCTATAGATACTAAATGGACTGTAGAGACTAGGTACAGCAGGGACTGGAATCTGACTATAGATACTAAATGGACTGTAGAGACTATAGGTACAGCAGGGACTGGAATCTGCTATAGATACTAAATGGACTGTAGAGACTGTAGGTACAGCAGGGACTGGAATCTGCTATAGATACTAAATGGACTGTAGAGACTAGGTACAGCAGGGACTGGAATCTGCTATAGATACTAAATGGACTGTAGAGACTAGGTACAGCAGGGACTGGAATCTGCTATAGATACTAAATGGACTGTAGAGACTATAGATACTAAATACTGTAGGTACAGCAGGGACTGGAATCTGCTATAGATACTAAATGGACTGTAGAGACTATAGGTACAGCAGGGACTGGAATCTGCTATAGATACTAAATGGACTGTAGAGACTGTAGGTACAGCAGGGACTGGAATCTGCTATAGATACTAAATGGACTGTAGAGACTGTAGGTACAGCAGGGACTGGAATCTGCTATAGATACTAAATGGACTGTAGAGACTAGGAACAGCAGGGACTGGAATCTGCTATAGATACTAAATGGACTGTAGAGACTATAGGTACAGCAGGGACTGGAATCTGCTATAGATACTAAATGGACTGTCGAGACTATAGGTACAGCAGGGACTGGAATCTGCTATAGATACTAAATGGACTGTAGAGACTAGGTACAGCAGGGACTGGAATCTGCTATAGATACTAAATGGACTGTAGAGACTAGGTACAGCAGGGACTGGAATCTGCTATAGATACTAAATGGACTGTAGAGACTGTAGGTACAGCAGGGACTGGAATCTGCTATAGATACTAAATGGACTGTAGAGACTAGGTACAGCAGGGACTGGAATCTGCTATAGATACTAAATGGACTGTAGAGACTATAGGTACAGCAGGGACTGGAATCTGCTATAGATACTAAATGGACTGTAGAGACTGTAGGTACAGCAGGGACTGGAATCTGCTATAGATACTAAATGGACTGTAGAGACTAGGTACAGCAGGGACTGGAATCTGCTATAGATACTAAATGGACTGTAGAGACTAGGAACAGCAGGGACTGGAATCTGCTATAGATACTAAATGGACTGTAGAGACTAGGAACAGCAGGGACTATGGGAATGTAGAGAAACATTCAACATTCCATAGTCTGTCGTCAGTACAGTGCAGCTAAACCAGAAATGTCTTTTAGGATTCTGAGGTGACAGTTACTTCTCATCCCCGGTGACGTCACTGTATGAGGCTTCAGCTATCTACCATCTTACATAAGGCTTGGAGTCTCCACCTCACCCCTGCCTCAACTCTCTGTATCGGAATAAGACTTTATAAACACTGTGTGGGGAGAGAGAGCATAACAAGGGTTTTACAAGGGGAGGAGAGGGAACCAGTGTTGAGTCAGAGACAGACAGGAGACAGGAGGAAGATGTCAGTGTGTGGACTATAGGCTGGTATTTACATTACTATTATAAACAGACCTTTATATACTCTGGGAGGGCTGGAAACACACATCCTCTGTTACTCAGGAAAGCACTTTGTCACACACATACACACATACACACATACACACATACACACATGCGCACACACACACACACACAAGCTTCGACACACACTTGTGCACAAATTCACGCACGTACGCACGCTCACACACACACACTCAGATATAAGCACACACATTATTGTACACATACTCACGTGTGTGTTCTCTCCCCTCCCCTGCAGACCAGAATGAGTGTGAGGATGGGCTGGATGACTGTGAGAGCAGAGGGATGCGCTGTAAGAACCTCATCGGGACCTACATGTGTATCTGTAACCCTGGTTACACACGGGCCCCTAACGGAGAGGGCTGCATAGGTAAGACACACACACTAACACATACAATTCTGGTTTTATCACCAGTTCATGGCTGGTTTATGTTATGGGGTTATTCAATTCACATATACACCAAACTTACCAAGACACCAAAGAGGAGTATGATCCCATACAATGTACACACATACAATATTCCTATCATCTACTTGTAGTAGCAAACAATACATGTGCTAATGGATCTGTAGTTCATGTAGGGTTCCGTTGAGGTTGGAACCATCACACTTCATGGGGATTTGTCCATCTGGTGAACTACTGCAATAAACTGACATTCATCTCACAATATCTGATATAGTTTTATGCAGACTACACTACGATCTGTTCTGGATTGATTTAATCACTACATCTCCACCGTGTGTGTGTGTGTGTGTGTGTGTGTGTGTGTGTGTGTGTGTGTGTGTGTGTGTGTGTGTGTGTGTGTGTGTGTGTGTGTGTGTGTGTGTGTGTGTGTGTGTGTGTGTGTGTAGATCTGAACGAATGCTCTGCTAAGCCAGGTATCTGTGAGAACGGACGTTGTGAGAACACGGTTGGAAGCTATCGCTGCAGGTGTGACCAAGGCTTCAGCGCCAACCCTACACAGACTGACTGTATAGGTAAATACACCCCTTTCCCTACATCTCTCTCACTCACACTCTCACTCTATCTCTCACTCACTCTCTCTCTCTCTCCCTCTCATCTAGATAACCGCCAGGGACTGTGTTTCACGGAGGTGTTGACTACACTGTGCCAGATGCAGTCCAGTAGCAGGAACAGTGTGACTAAGTCTGAGTGTTGCTGTGACGGAGGACGAGGCTGGGGCTCTAACTGTGAGCTGTGTCCTCTTCCTGGGACCACACACTACAAGAAGATGTGTCCACTGGGGCCCGGATACACAACAGACGGCAAAGGTAGAAATACTCACTCATATCTATACACAACCCTGCACCATGGATGGTACACAATCACTAGTCCACTGAGCTAAAGCCAAGGCAATAGCTCTGTGACATCACATTGTCTTCAGGTCTCACCAAACTACCTCCACTTTATGGACGGTTGGGATCTACCTGAGGACTACTCAGGCAAATGCAGATGAGTGTGTGTTTATTATGATAATGTTGTAGTTGAGAGGACTCTCTCTCCCTCAGACATAGATGAGTGTGTGTTTATTATGATAATGTTGTAGTTGACAGGACTCTCTCTCCCTCAGACATAGATGAGTGTGTGTTTATTATGATAATGTTGTAGTTGACAGGACTCTCTCTCCCTCAGACATTGATAAGTGTGTGTTTATTATGATAATGTTGTAGTTGACAGGACTCTCTCTCCCTCAGACATTGATAAGTGTGTGTTTATTATGATAATGTTGTAGTTGACAGGACTCTCTCTCCCTCAGACATAGATGAGTGTGTGTTTATTATGATAATGTTGTAGTTGAGAGGACTCTCTCTCCCTCAGACATTGATAAGTGTGTGTTTATTATGATAATGTTGTAGTTGAGAGGACTCTCTCTCCCTCAGACATAGATGAGTGTGTGTTTATTATGATAATGTTGAGGACTCTCTCTCCCTCAGACATTGATAAGTGTGTGTTTATTATGATAATGTTGTAGTTGAGAGGACTCTCTCTCCCTCAGACATAGATGAGTGTGTGTTTATTATGATAATGTTGTAGTTGACAGGACTCTCTCTCCCTCAGACATAGATGAGTGTGTGTTTATTATGATAATGTTGTAGTTGAGAGGACTCTCTCTCCCTCAGACATTGATAAGTGTGTGTTTATTATGATAATGTTGTAGTTGACAGGACTCTCTCCCTCAGACATAGATGAGTGTGTGTTTATTATGATAATGTTGTAGTTGAGAGGACTCTCTCCCTCAGACATTGATAAGTGTGTGTTTATTATGATAATGTTGTAGTTGACAGGACTCTCTCTCCCTCAGACATAGATGAGTGTGTGTTTATTATGATAATGTTGTAGTTGAGAGGACTCTCTCTCCCTCAGACATTGATAAGTGTGTGTTTATTATGATAATGTTGTAGTTGACAGGACTCTCTCTCCCTCAGACATAGATGAGTGTCGTGTGATGGGGAACCTGTGTGTGAACGGACAGTGTGTCAACAGCCTGGGCTCCTACAGCTGTGTGTGTAAAACTGGGTACACCACAGATATCACTGGCACCCGGTGTGTGGGTAAGACTACGACACTAACACTGTCTAAGGTCCAGCCCCAAATCACACTCTATTACCTACTTAGTGCACTACCTTTGACCAGGCGTTCTCCTCCCTCTCTCCTGTGTAGATATGGATGAGTGTAACTTCTCTCTCCTGTGTAGATATGGATGAGTGTAACTTCTCTCTCTCCTGTGTAGATATGGATGAGTGTAACTTCTCTCTCCTGTGTAGATATGGATGAGTGTAACTTCTCTCTCTCCTGTGTAGATGTGGATGAGTGTAACTTCTCTCTCTCCTGTGTAGATATGGATGAGTGTAACTTCTCTCTCCTGTGTAGATGTGGATGAGTATAACTTCTCTCTCTCCTCTCTAGATGTGGATGAGTGTAACTTCTCTCTCCTCTCGATGTGGATGAGTGTAGCTTCTCTCTCTCCTCTCTAGATATGGATGAGTGTAACTTCTCTCTCCTGTGTAGATATGGATGAGTGTAACTTTTCTCTCTCCTGTGTAGATGTGGATGAGTGTAACTTCTCTCTCCTCTCTAGATGTGGATGAGTGTAACTTCTCTCTCTCCTGTCTAGATATGGATGAGTGTAACTTCTCTCTCCTGTGTAGATATGGATGAGGGTAGCTTTCTCTCTCCTCTCTAGATATGGATGAGTGTAACTTCTCTCTCCTGTGTAGATGTGGATGAGTGTAACTTGTCTCTCTCCTGTGTAGATATGGATGAGCGTAACTTGTCTCTCCTGTGTAGATATGGATGAGTGTAACTTCTCTCTCTCCTGCGTAGATATGGATGAGTGTAACTTCTCTCTCTCCTGTGTAGATGTGGATGAGTGTAACTTCTCTCTCTCCTGTGTAGATATGGATGAGTGTAACTTGTCTCTCCTGTGTAGATATGGATGAGTGGAACTTGTCTCTCTCCTGTGTAGATATGGATGAGTGTAACTTGTCTCTCCTGTGTAGGTATGGATGAGTGTAACTTGTCTCTCCTGTGTAGATATGGATGAGTGTAACTTGTCTCCCCTGTGTAGATATGGATGAGTGTAACTTGTCTCTCCTGTGTAGATATGGATGAGTGTAACTTGTCTCTCCTGTGTAGATATGGATGAGTGTAACTTGTCTCTCCTGTGTAGATATGGATGAGTGTAACTTGTCTCTCCTGTGTAGATGTGGATGAGTGTAACTTGTCTCTCCTGTGTAGATATGGATGAGTGTGTGCAGGCTCCTAAGCCGTGTAACTTCCTCTGTAAGAACACAGAGGGAAGCTACCTCTGTTCCTGTCCCAGAGGATACATCCTGCAGGAGGACGGCAAGAGCTGCCGAGGTGAGACATGCACAGACACACACACAACAACACACACAGTCACAGTGACAGCCTCACACACCCAGTGTGTGCATTTCCGTGTGTGTGGTGAGCAGAGATTGTGATCTGTAGCGTCTGGTAGGTCATGTGTTTATCAGTGTGTATGGTCAGTTTGGGGAGTTTATACAAACAGAATTGGTCCATATTGCTCATTACCACTCTTGGCGACAGCTATGTTTACCCTAGGGCAGTATCTACACATGCTCATGCACACAGACACGCACAGACACACATACACACTCACTCACACAGACACAAACACACTCAGACACACACATTCAGACACACGCACAAACTTTCCGCCTGGTTTCCACCATGTTTCCGGGGTCTGGTTCTGTGGCAGTTCATCAACAGGTCACTGACAGGAGAAGGACTGGAAACTAACTCTATACAGTTGTGGAGCTGGAATCTAACCTTTACTCTCTCTATCCCCCTCTCTCTCTATCCCTCTCTCTCTTTCCCCCTCTCTCTATCCCTCCCTATCCCCCTCTCTCTATCTCCCTCTCTCCCTATCCCCCTCTCTCTATCCCCTCTCTCCCTATCCCCCTCTCTCTATCCCCCTCTATCCCTCTCTCTCTCTCTCCCCCTCCTCTCAGATCTGGATGAGTGTCAGAGCAAACAGCACAACTGTCAGTTCCTGTGTGTGAACACCATCGGAGGATTCACCTGCAAATGTCCTCCAGGCTTCACCCAGCACCATACTGCCTGCATAGGTAACACACACACACACACACAAACACACACACACACACACACACACAAACTCCTCCCTCCTCCACTCGAATAGGCTTTACAAACATAACCAAATGTAGCCACTTATCTTCAATCTCTCCCCATAAAAAGTCTCTTTAATGTTCTCCGTCTGCTATCACACATCAGATTGGGCTCAACTGAACTGTCGCCATGACAACTTAACAATGACTTGTTGTGGAATTTTGCAGTCTGTTGCCATGGTTACAACAGGGGTTTTCCATTCCGCACTTCAGCTCCCATGACTTTGTGGCTAGACAGCCTCCCTCCGTCCATTGGTCAATCAGCCAGTCAGTCTGTGGTGAATTAGTTTTACCTAGCCCGAGTAACAAGGTGGGTGTAGGTTGCATATTTGAGACCATTCCATTGGTCCTGCACTGGCCAAGGTCAAACAGATGCACCCAGTCAGTCAGTCAGTCAGTCAGTAAATCAGTCAGCAAGTCACTCAGACAGTCTGTTGTTGACCAATGGTCTTTCTCTCTCTACCTCTCGCTCACCCCCACTCTCCCCTCTCTCCTCCTCTCTTCTCCCGCTCTCCTTCCAGATAGTAATGTCTCTCTCTCTCTGTAGATAGTAATGTCTCTCTCTCTCTGTAGATAGTAATGAATGTCTCTCTCTGTAGATAGTAATGAATGTCTCTCTCTGTAGATAGTAATGTCTCTCTCTGTAGATAGTAATGTCTCTCTCTCTCTGTAGATAGTAATGAATGTCTCTCTCTGTAGATAGTAATGTCTCTCTCTGTAGATAGTAATGAATGTCTCTCTCTGTAGATAGTAATGTCTCGCTCTCTCTGTAGATAGTAATGAATGTCTCTCTCTGTAGATAGTAATCTCTCTCTCTCTCTGTAGATAGTAATGAATGTCTCTCTCTGTAGATAGTAATGAATGTCTCTCTCTGTAGATAGTAATGTCTCTCTCTGTAGATAGTAATGTCTCTCTCTGTAGATAGTAATGAATGTCTCTCTCTGTAGATAGTAATGTCTCTCTCTCTCTGTAGATAGTAATGAATGTCTCTCTCTGTAGATAGTAATGAGTCTCTCTCTCTGTAGATAGTAATGTCTCTCTCTGTAGATAGTAATGAATGTCTCTCTCTGTAGATAGTAATGAATGTCTCTCTCTGTAGATAGTAATGTCTCTCTCTCTCTGTAGATAGTAATGTCTCGCTCTCTCTGTAGATAGTAATGAATGTCTCTGTAGATAGTAATCTCTCTCTCTCTCTGTAGATAGTAATGAATGTCTCTCTCTGTAGATAATAATGTTTCTCTCTGTAGATAGTAATGCATGTCTCTCTCTCTGTAGATAGTAATGTCTCTCTCTGTAGATAGTAATGTCTCTCTCTGTAGATAGTAATGAATGCCTCTCTGTAGATAGTAATGTCTCTCTCTGTAGATAGTAATGCATGTCTCTCTCTCTGTAGATAGTAATGTCTCTCTCTATAGATAGTAATGTCTCTCTCTGTAGATAGTAATGAATGTCTCTCTCTGTAGATAGTAATGTCTCTCTGTAGATAGTAATGAATGTCTCTCTCTGTAGATAGTAATGTCTCTCTCTGTAGATAGTAATGAATGTCTCTCTCTGTAGATAGTAATGTCTCTCTCTGTAGATAGTAATGAATGTCTCTCTCTGTAGATAGTAATGTCTCTCTCTGTAGATAGTAATGAATGTCTCTCTCTGTAGATAGTAATGAATGTCTCTCTCTGTAGATAGTAATGAATGTCTCTCTCTGTAGATAGTAATGAGTCTCTCTCTGTAGATAGTAATGAATGTCTCTCTCTGTAGATAGTAATGTCTCGCTCTCTCTGTAGATAGTAATGAATGTCTCTCTCTGTAGATAGTAATGTCTCTCTCTCTGTAGATAGTAATGAATGTCTCTCTCTGTAGATAGTAATGTCTCTCTCTGTAGATAGTAATGTCTCTCTCTGTAGATAGTAATGCATGTCTCTCTCTCTGTAGATAGTAATGTCTCTCTCTGTAGATAGTAATGAATGTCTCTCTCTATAGATAGTAATGTCTCTCTCTGTAGATAGTAATGAATGTCTCTCTCTGTAGATAGTAATGTCTCGCTCTCTCTGTAGATAGTAATGTCTCTCTGTAGATAGTAATGAATGTTTCTCTCTGTAGATAGTAATGTCTCTCTCTGTAGATAGTAATGAATGTCTCTCTCTGTAGATAGTAATGAATGTCTCTCTCTGTAGATAGTAATGCATGTCTCTCTCTCTGTAGATAGTAATGCATGTCTCTCTCTCTGTAGATAGTAATGTCTCTCTCTCTGTAGATAGTAATGCGTGTCTCTCTCTCTGTAGATAGTAATGCATCTCTCTCTCTCTGTAGATAGTAATGAGTCTCTCTCTCTGTAGATAGATATGAGTCTCTCTCTCTGTAGATAGTAATGAGTGTCTCTCTCTGTAGATAGTAATGAATGTCTCTCTCTCTTTCTGGAGATAGTAATGAATGTCTCTCTCTCTCTCTGTAGATAATAATGAATGTGGGTCGGACCCTGCTCTGTGTGGCTCTAATGGTGTGTGTCAGAACAGCCCAGGCAGCTTCAACTGCGAGTGTACTAGAGGATTCTCAATGGACCCCAATGGACAGAGCTGTGAAGGTCAGCCAATCACTGCCTCTCTCGAGATCAGCTGACTCCATACCCCTAGGCACTTTATATAGATCAGATAGGTATAGGCAATATGGCAATCTCTCAGGGATTTGGTAGAAACTTCACCTTTTTGATTGTACCTATCCAGTACAGTTCGATAACTGTATGGCCACATAACTATTGTAATGCTGTGTGTGTGGGTGTTTGTTTGTGTGTGTGTGTGTGGTTTCCCTGGCAGATATGGATGAGTGTGATGGTAACCACCGTTGTCAACATGGCTGTCAGAACCTGGTGGGAGGGTACCGGTGTAGCTGTCCTCAGGGATACCTGCAACACTATCAATGGAACCAGTGTGTCGGTGAGTGGTACAGACTCTCTCTCTCTTTCTCTCAATCCTTCTCCCCCCCTGTCTGTCTTCTGTCTTTCTCTCCCCGCCCTGTCTGTCTTCTGTCTTTCTCTCCCCCTGTCTGTCTGTCTTCTGTCTTTCTCTCCCCATGTCTGTCTGTCTTTCTCTCCCCCCTGTCTGTCTTCTGTCTTTTTCTCTCCCCCTGTCTGTCTGTCTTCTGTCTTTCTCTCCCCCTGTCTGTCTGTCTGTCTGTCTGTCTGTCTGTCTTCTGTCTTTCTCTCCCCTCTGTCTGTCTGTCTGTCTTCTGTCTTTCTCTCCCCCCCTGTCTGTCTTCTGTCTTTCTCTCCCCCTGTCTGTCTGTCTTCTGTCTTTCTCTCCCCCCTGTCTGTCTGTCTGTCTTCTGTCTTTCTCTCCCCCTGTCTGTCTGTCTGTCTTCTGTCTTTCTCTCCCCCTGTCTGTCTTCTGTCTTTCTCTCCCCCTGTCTGTCTGTCTTCTGTCTTTCTCTCCCCCTGTCTGTCTGTCTTCTGTCTTTCTCTCCCCCCCTGTCTGTCTGTCTTCTGTCTTTCTCTCCCCCCTTGTCTGTCTGTCTTCTGTCTTTCTCTCTCCCTCAACATCAAATCTACATCCCTTTCCTGGAAGTTGAACTTGTTCCTCTCTAGATTACTGGAAGAGCTCCTTCCTGAGTCACTGTCCTACATGAACACTGTTGTTATAACTGAGTCGCTGGGACTTTAACTTGACTCTCTGATGGGAATTACAGCATTGATATTCAGTGGCCTTTCCCAAAAAGAACACGGCCAATGTTTATCAGATGAACCGGTACTACAGATGGTTTCCTCCTTCCCTTCAAGAGTTTCTCAGTATTGTTTGTGTTCTCTGGCCGAGGTTTGACCCATATTTGACATCTGTTTGTTTTGTTGACTTCCTGTCTGTGTTGTTTGCTTCCTGTGGTCAGATGAGAACGAGTGCCAGAACACTCAGATCTGTGGGGGAGCGTCGTGCCATAACACCCTGGGGAGCTTCCGTTGCCTCTGTCCCACTGGGTTCAACTACGGAGACCAGGGGGGGTGCAGTGACATCAACGAGTGCTCCTCCTCCTCTAATCCATGTAACTACGGCTGTTCCAACACAGACGGAGGGTATCTCTGTGGCTGTCCACCTGGATACTACCGCGCTGGACAGGGGTGAGTGATTGAGGCTGTGTGTGTGTGTGTGTGTGTGTGTGTGTGTGTGTGTGTGTGTGTGTGTGTGTGTGTGTGTGTGTGTGTGTGTGTGTGTGTGTGCGTGTGCGTGTGTGTGTGTGTGTTTGATCTACCCAGGCGCAATATCATTATTAATTTTGATGGATAGACGGGTTTGTTGTTTAGCAACAAAACCAACACGTGCGTAACTATGGGACAAAACAGACAGGGTTGGCTTAGATTGTTGACAACATGTAAACTACATTTTGTCTCCGAGATTTATTGAAAACATATATAAATGTGCACAATGTCTCTCAAATACATCGTTACAGTTGTTGGTTAGCTAGCTAGCGAATTTTAGCCATATTAGCATTGTAATGAAATCAGTCAAAACCCCTAAAAAAGACATGGCATCAAGAACAAGATGAAACTAGCTGAAACGAGTCACTTTATTGTCATTGTTGGTAGCTATCTGGCCATCCACAATCACAACAACACATAGACCCCTGTCCCATTGAAGTGTGCACATTGTTTTGGTGATGTTGTCAGCTAGCCCATGTATAGGCAAGATGGTGTTTGGGTATGATTTTATTCCCTGTGTGTGTGTGTGATTGACTCCTTTCTGTGTGTTCCAGGCACTGTGTGTCAGGCGTGGGCTTTGGTAGTGGTGTGAGTCTGGGCCAGGGAGGAGGAGGAGGAGGAGGAGGAGGAGGAGGAGGAGGAGGAGGAGGAGGGGCAGCAGAGGTGGGTGACAACGATCTGTCTCCTGAGGCCTGCTACGAGTGTAAGATCAACGGTTACCCCAAGAAGGGACGCAAACGCCGCGACACCAACTCAACACTGGAGCAACCTCTGGACAATGCACAGGTAATGTCTGTCTGTCTTGGTCTGGTGGCCCCTAGAATGGTCATGCTATCATGTCTTGCCTGCTCTTCACTGAATCCGTAGTACATATTAACTGTGTGGTCCTGTGTTGTGTCATCAGGATCCAGTGGAGTGTTGAGTGTTGTCAGTGTTTACATAATCCACCTACTACATGGTCCTGTGTCCTCAGCATCAGGAGACAGTGAGCCTGGACAGTGTTACACATCATATATCTGTATAATACTGTATATCTATATGTAACCTGTCCTGTGTCCTCAGCATCAGGAGACAGTGAGCCTGGACAGTGTTACACATCATATATCTGTATAATACTGTATATCTGTATATCTATATGTAACCTGTCCTGTGTCCTCAGCATCAGGAGACAGTGAGCCTGGACAGTGTTACACATCATATATCTGTATAATACTGTATATCTATATGTAACCTGTCCTGTGTCCTCAGCATCAGGAGACAGTGAGTCTGGACAGTGTTACACATCATATATCTGTATAATACTGTATATCTATCTATATGTAACCTGTCCTGTGTCCTCAACATCAGGAGACAGTGAGCCTGGACAGTGTTACACATCATATATCTGTATAATACTGTATGTAACCTGTCCTGTGTCCTCAGCATCAGGAGACAGTGAACCTGGACAGTGTTACACATCATATATCTGTATAATACTGTATATCTATATGTAACCTGTCCTGTGTCCTCAGCATCAGGAGACAGTGAGTCTGGACAGTGTTACACATCATATATCTGTATAATACTGTATATCTATATGTAACCTGTCCTGTGTCCTCAGCATCAGGAGACAGTGAACCTGGACAGTGTTACACATCATATATCTGTATAATACTGTATATCTATATGTAACCTGTCCTGTGTCCTCAGCATCAGGAGACCGTGAGTCTGGAGAGTGTGGACATTGAGGACACCCTGCTGTTCAACCTGAACATGTCCGGCCTGTCCAGCCGAGACCACATCCTGGAGTTCACCCCGGCCCTGTCCACGCTCAACAACCACGTGCGCTACTACATCGACTACGGCAGCATCAGGAGAGCTGGGCTACTTCAAGATTAGCCAGAGGGAGGGAGACAGTGAGTCTACCTGCACCTGTCCAAGAGGAAGTCCCTCCCCCTGGAGCCTACTTCCTGCAGATCAGTAGCGTGGCCGTGTACAGGAAGAAGGAGCTGGCAGCGCTGGAGGACAGCAACGATAAAGACTACCTCACAGGCCAGCTGGGAGACACACTCACCATGAGGGTGCAGATAGTCCTGCATTAACCTACACTACAGGACTGACTGGGGTGGCTGGTCTGGGCTGGGTGGGGAGTGTCTGCCTGTAAACACTGGGCTAGGAACAGATTCATTTACCCTTGATCCATATCTCAACCATTAGGATGGGGAGAGAAGATCTGACCCTGGGTCAGTGGTTATGGGCAACTTCTACCTACTCTGAGAGAGAGCTTGGGACAATCTCAACGCCAAAGAGACTAATGGGTGGGTGCGGGGAGGGGGGATTGCGTTGTTTGATTCCCAAAGATGATTCTACATATCATAGATACAACCTTTAGTGCTACAGTGTAGGCCTAACCCACTGGCTACAGTATGGCTGTCTGAAGAAAGGCTTAGAGAATGAGAATGACATGGAGGGAAGACATGACAATGACACAACAATAACCACTCTAAACTGCTCTGTGCAGGAAGCTCTGGTTTGAATGTTTTTTTTTATTTTTATGAAAAAGGTTTATATGAAATAGGTTTTGTATGATGATATGTGGAATCTGCCACTCTTTTGTGGTACATGTAGGGCAAATGCATTATCCACGCATAGCCCCTACCCCCAAGACCATGAGGGTAGCTAGGGAGTATGGGGTAGGAGGTAGGGGCTAGCGGTGGATTTGGACTGAGTAGCAGAGTGCAGAAGTCACTGATGCTGAGTGTTCACAGCTTGGCAGAGGTGGAAGTGAAAGGCAGCGTTCAGATTCTCCACCCTTCTCCCTGAAGTGTGCACTTGCTCACTCCCCTTCATGGTTCACAAAGCATTGGCTGCTAAGGAGAGTTTCCACCATTCGGTAAACCAGTCCATTCCTTTCAAATCCCTGAGGGGAGAAGGGTAGGGAATCGAACCGTAGCTAAAGTCTTTAGCTAGAAGGACCCCTCTTCCTCATCATAACTATGCTTCTTCATCTTCCCCACTGACTAGACTTCAGCATTACACATATTTACTGGTGCTAGTAACACATCCACATAGACTTATAAATGCACTGTAATACTCAACACACAGTAGCTGTCTGTCTACTGTCCTTTTAATAAGATGTCAGACGTCTTCTTTTCAACCAAAGTAACAGCCTGTCTGCTCTCTATACCACATGTAAATGAAGTGTTTATACTGTAATCAATGCCATGTTTAGAATGTTCATCTATGAAGCCTTTTGTAAACTAGAGAACGCCCCTGGGAGGAGGGGGTGTAATGGTGCTTATAATGACCTACTACTTCCTTTGATAAACTGTATACACACACACATTAAAAACACACACTCGCAAACACACAACACAAATACACACACACACGCCCTCAAACACACTCAAAACATACACCGTTCTGATGATGCCAAACCTGTGCCTTCATGATTATGCACTGAGGTCGACGCGGCCACACACTTTTCGCTCGTACAATCAGTGCTCCGTAGCGAAGTCAATCAGACCAGCCGCAGACTCATCCGTCTGTCGCTCTGTCACATCAGTGCTCCGTAGCGAAGTCAATCAGACCAGCCGCAGACTCATCCGTCTGTCGCTCTGTCACATCAGTGCTCCGTAGCGAAGTCAATCAGACCAGCCGCAGACTCATCCGTCTGTCGCTCTGTCACATCAGTGCTCCGAGCGAAGTCAATCAGACCAGCCGCAGACTCATCCGTCTGTCGCTCTGTCACATCAGTGCTCCGTAGCGAAGTCAATCAGACCAGCCGCAGACTCATCCGTTTGTCGCTGTCACATCAGTGCTCCGTAGCGAAGTCAATCAGCCAGCCGCAGACTCATCCGTCTGTCGCTCTGTCACATCAGTGCTCCCGAAGTCAATCAGACCAGCCGCAGACTCATCCGTCTGTCGCTCTGTCACATCAAGCGAAGTCAATCAGCCAGCCGCAGACTCATCCGTCTGTCGCTCTGTCACATCAGTGCTCCGTAGCGAAGTCAATCAGACCAGCCGCAGACTCATCCGTCTGTCGCTCTGTCACATCAGTGCTCCGTAGCGAAGTCAATCAGACCAGCCGCAGACTCATCCGTCTGTCGCTCTGTCACATCAGTGAGGGTTTAGTTGTAAAGTCACAATAAAAACTTGTTTTGTTTAAAAGGTTTCGTTGTTGTCCCTGTCTCCCAACTTCACTTCCTCTCTTTGCAGATTATGCTATTTATGGGATGTATTTTAACCACTTTAAGGGCCAAATTCACAGACACAGATTAAGCCTCATCCTGGGCTAAAAGCACTTTTAATGCCCATGATTTTTAGTGTATGCTTAAATTACATTTCTCATTTAGCAGATGCAATCACCTTGCTCTAGTATACAGACATGGTTGAATGTATTTTTTCACCTCGTCCACTCAGAAATTTGAACCATTGATTAACCTTTTGTTTACTGGCCCAATGCTCTTAACCGCTAGACTACCTGCTGCCCTAAGAGTCTACCTTTCTTTGCTTTCATTACTGACAGCTGAAAGGACTGGTGACATCTCCTCTCCACACTGCTTCCTGCTTCTACCGAGCATCATCTCAGCCTAATGAAAGGATGAGGGATGGAAGCTATTGGAATTCCAGAGACGATATAAAACGAAAACTACTGAACCACAGCCACCATATCCAGTTCAACACAACCCAATGACTGCATCTAGAAGGCAAGGGTCACGTTACCCCTTCTCAGACATTGCATGCATCAACCAATGGTTGCGTGTCCCGTCACCAACAGTGCTATCGATAGATTGCTATAACGTGGTTAGCTGAGACATAAAATACCTATCCAGGCGTTGTAAGATCTGGCATGCATCTGCAAGTTAGTCAGCCTGGAACTACCTATTTCTCAGTGAAACTCCTCCCTGGTGTGGTTTACAGTAGCCTTCTGATTCTACAGTTAAAAGATCTAACGTGGAATGTTTTGGTTGCCGACATGCTGCCCAAATATGAGCCTGTGTGAAGGGTTTGGTCCCTAAGACATGGAAACTCCCTGGAACTATGAAAAGGTTTAACAGCACCACTTCGTGGTCATTCAGGGTACAGACTTACATAGAATTCTATCCAAAGCCGATATACATAAATGGGCATAGCCAACATTTTCATATAGGTTTCCCCAATTGGAATTGAACCTGCAACACTGGCATCTCTAGAACGATGCTCTTGCGAACCGAGCCACACAGACAAGAAAATCAGTGATGTTTCATTGCCATTAATGGCCAAATCAGCAGGCATAGACAGTGAAGCAAAGGGATAACAACAATCTTTATTAAACAATGTAATTATTGTACAACGACATAACATGGAACATAACAAAACTAATAAGCAGGTTTATTTACAACTTTGATGTATCAGTTGCTGCCTGTGGAGCCAAATCCACCAGCCCCACGCTCAGTCTCATCCAGAGTCTGAAACACAGAGGGAAGACACAGTTAATACTACAACACTGGAACGAAGGGTATTTTAGTGACTTTCTATGCAAATGAGCACAGTTTTCCCAAACACTGATTTAGCCTAGTCCAGGACAAAAAGTATGTTCAATGGAAATTGTTAAAGTGAAGAGGTTAAGTCCAGGACAATGCTCGATCAGTCGAGAAAAACAGCCCTAAGGGCTCAAGACTCATTCTCACAGAAATAAGATGCACTTAAAAATCGACATTTCAGTCTCAGGTTTAAATGAAATGAGACTGCTTGACAAGGTGTGTCCATTTAAGGTTTTGTGAAATGGATCGTAAAGCTGTGATCAGCAACTCACTACTAGGCCTGAGCATGTATGGTAACACTATAAATAGTCATAGTCTATAGAGAAGCGTGAAGTACCTTTAGCTCCTGTAGGTCTGGGTAGCAGATCCTCTCGCACACCAGCTGAGCCACACGGTCCCCTTTTTTCACTGGGACACAGAAACAAACACCATCACTCAACTGTCACCCACTTTCCCAACACCATCACTACAATGTTTCACTGGAAAACTGATCTCAATGTGAAATGCATTTGGATTGAGCAATCAGTAAAACAAGTTATTTCAGTTTCTGATGAGGCATTTAAGTTTAAGCAAAGGGTATATAATTAACGGGGGAAAAAATATATATATATATAAAAAATGTATGTACCAATTGCAGATGGTCCCTTTAATCATGGATACAAAGTGCTTTCAAAGCTTTGAGTTTGGAAAGGTGGCATGTGAATATGTGAATGATTATTTTTAAAGCTCACCTTCAAAGGTTTCCTTGCTGAAGTTGAACAGCACCACCCCCACATTACCTCTATAGTCCTCATCCACTACTCCAGCTGGGGGGAGACAGGCACTCCAGTTAGCCTAGCTGTTATGAATGTACCCTGTCAGTTCTATGTTCTAGACTCTGGTTAGAACAGCCAAAGAGTGACTTGGGTTTATGAAATCTCCATCAGAACTATGGTTACCACTTTTCTGCCATTTTTATAACCCTATAACCCATCTCTTAGGAAAAATGTTATATTAATATCTGAAGGTCAAAAAGTAAACTCACCCCCAACATCGATGAAGTGTTTTGCAGCCAGGCCAGACCGTGGTGCTGTGAAAAAAGAGAAATACATCAAATATGACTAAGCTCCGTAATGTTTTATGCTGGAGAAAAGTGAAGGGGAGATGAGAAAGAAGGGTTGAACAAGATGAGTCTGAAAGCAGTCTCCATTGACTGTGTTGGAGCATCACATATGTGATGCATTGTGGGTAAATTGACTGACTGATGGATCTACCAATAACAACGAGTAGTTATTTATGTTGCAAGGTGATTTGTCAGTAGGCAGTCAGTCGCCTGCACTTTCAGTTGTAATGAGGGGGTTTGATTAATCTTGCCCAGATGCCTGTGTAGGCATGTATTGCACCAGCTGAAAGTGGATTGCATTAGATTTGAAACTGGGCTGCCTCCCAGGAGTCCCACTCTGGCTGACTGCAACGTTTGCTCAAAACAAGTGACATAATTAAGCATGTAGTAATTAGTAGGATTCTGTGTTGCCATGCAAAAGTGATCGCTTTCTGCCTTCCCAATGAAAAGTAGTTTGAATTTTCTAACATTTATTTTATGTAAAAGAGATGTAGGTTTCTGGTTCAATCCAGATCAAAGTAAAATAACTCCCTCACTGTCAAGTCAAACAATACTCAAAGAGACCTACCCCCACATACCTGTAGGCCAGGGTGCAATTACATTTTTTCTTTAAGTTTGTGTCCTGGTACCCTACTCACCCACTCTGCCATAGCAGCCTGAAGGAACTGCTATCTGGATGTCAGTCTTCACGATAGCCTTGTCCATAGGACCAATACTGTAGTCATAGGCACTGTTAGAAAAAACATCAACAGGTGGCTTACAGTCACTAACTTACAAAGGCAGTGACCTACATCTAACTCCCCTCCCATCCAATCGTTAGTAGGAGCAGGCTAGCACTACCGTTAGCCAACTTTTCTCCTGTTAAAGTTGGTCATATAAACATGAAGCAAGACAGCATTATGCATGGTCGTTTGCTAACTACAGTTTTACTTTTGATTGATAGCAGAAAAATAAACAGCCACATGCAGGATACACTCACTGCAACGTTTTGAATTCAAGTAACGTTATCTTGTTTATGTGAATAGCAAACCAGTAAAATATACAGCATTCAAATCACTTCCAGTGACCATGTCCCGGACTCTGACCCACCTGAACAGGTCGTAGCCAGCAGCTTTAGCAGAGCCCCGGGTAGGAGCAGTGGCATGTTCAGACAACTTGGAAAACTTCAGCACCGATATCACTTTCTCTGCCACTACATGTGGCTTTGTCCTCTTCAGTGGAGAAACTTCTGCGGCGTCTATCACTTCTGAGCAAGGCATGTTTACAAAGTTTGTGGTAAGAAAGTTGAGTTAATTCCAAAATAATAAGATTGCTATGGTTAGTTTACTAACGTTAGCTAACTAGTTAAAATATGGCGAGTTGTTGCTACTTTTCTGAATCGTATTTGGAAGCACACATTCCCGCCAATTTCAATTGAATCTGCCTCGCCGTCGTTGAAAAAAGACAATCTCGCGAGAGTTCTGACAACTTGACCAGCTGTGAGCTGAATGACAGGAAAGCTTTAGTTTACTAATCCTTGAATGATGTATCTTGATTTCGGTAAAACCCTCGACTACAAATCTGACAACAGTACAATTACCGGTACCTTCACATCATGTTAATACTAAAGTTGATAATACAACAACCAGTTAGCATAGCAAAGTAGCTAGCTGCTAGTGCTAGCAAACATGAGCTATTACTGAAAAGCAATGTAGCTAGCCAACGAGCTACCTGCATTCTCGCATCCTTTTCTCCTGGCCAGAGTGGGAGAATGCAGATAAAATGTTCTGTGTGAGAGCACTGAAGACTGGGCAGCGATAATCGAAGAACAACACCGCCAGTAGAGCCTCTGCTTTGCAACGAAGTGCTCCATCTTGTTAAAGATACAGTACTCCCCGGCTGCGGCATCAGCGCCTTCAGAAAGTATTCATACCCCTTGACTTATTCCACATGCTGTGTTACAGACCGAATTAGAAATTGATTAAATATTGTTTTCCTCTCACCAATCTATACACAATATCCCATAACTACAAAGTGAAAATATGTTTTTATACATTTTTGCTAATGTATTGACAACCAATACAGGCAGAGTGAGTATTGGTTAAGTGGGACATTTGACATTGTAATGAATATCTTCAAACGTGTACAATAACATAACCAACAATCAATGCCTAATTTTAATTTGGAACTGGAATAAACTGATTGATCACATCACACAGGTGTATAACAGAACACACACACAGGCTCAGTTTGATAGTGCACCCCTAAGTAACAGTGCAGATGAAAAATGATCAGGCCTACTGTACATCTTACTGTACAAAGTATTGTTGAAAAAAAAGGTCTAGGTTGGAACTGTTGCTGTTAACATACAATAAATATATTTGATTCTAAACTGGATTAAACACACAGTCCTAATGAGAGGTGTGTGGGTGTTTAAAGTTTTCAACAAGCATGTCTATTCTGGGTTACATTTTTGACAGTGCAACCCTGAGGTCATGCTCAGCATTGAGTCTGTTTCTGTACTTGTTTGTTTTGTTTTTAAGTATTCCAGGGTTGAGAACCCTGACTCGCATAGGTATGTGGTGCCAAACTAGCTTAGAACATCTACTGCTTTCTCAGTCTAGACAGGAGACTGCTTCCTGCTGTAGATGAGCAACCCAGAACTGAGTGTTTGCCTCAAAAAGCATCTTGCTTCAATTAGTTTATTCCAGAATAAAATTTTAGTATTTTACTAGCAACAGTTCCAACCTAAACTCATTTAACAATATTTCTAGAGTAATATGTACAGTATAGTAGGCCTGATAATGTTTAGTCTTCACCTGTACTGTTTCTTAGGGTTGCACTATCAGTAGCTAGCTAGCTTGCTTTGGCTAATGTTAGCTAGCTATTAGCTGAATACAAGGGGATTGTTTGAAAGAGAAACTCACATCTACTACTATGAGAGATAGCACTCCCTTATTTCTGCTTATCATCATCACCTGTTATAAAATGACAACAATTCCGTGCTAATTGACTTACTTTTCCATTGTCGAAGCACTGTTTCCCGACGCATTCTGCCCTGTTCTGTGTTTACCGTCATGCTGTGGGTGTTTGGTCAAGACCTGTCGTTTTAATTTGTTCGTTTTTAGATACTCATTACTAAGCACTTCCCTGCACAAAACACATTTTGGGCGCTCCTCGATATTTATCAAAGTTTGTATTAAACCAAGCTCGAGAAACGCATCGCTGTTTTTTCGTTTCATGACGATTGAGTTCGTCAGAATTTGTGGCTAGTTTTGAGTCCATTTGATGATGGCGAGTGGGAATGATGTTGACAGGCTGTCAGGTTAGGAAGGCTAAGAGTTTCAAAACACTTGCAAGTGAACATTTGTAATTACTTTTTTCATGTGTCAAATGTCATTTTTTGTACACATGATTTTTTCACATGTCCAGTGTGTGGTTTGATTTGATCGCCTGTTATGGGCATTTTTACACGCGTTCTTCACATCTGTCCAGAGAAAATGTACAGGTGATTAGAACGTTTGAATATTGTAATTTCAGACGCGTGAAATTGTGCCACGGCTTTGGAACGAACGAAGCCAGGCCAAGAGAATGCTCGGCGGAAGGGAGTCCATAGAGAAAGCAAGAACGAGATGGGCGTCAGTGGGGCAGCATTATTATCATAAGGAGACGTATACTTGGAAACTGGAGGAGGGAAGAAGGGTGTAAGCTTGAGTCGGATAAAAATGGTGGGAAAAAAGGAGATGGTTTGTTAAAGTAGAAAGTGTAAGCAGATGGAGCTGGAGAAGTTGAAGAGAATGAGGTATGCTCCCAGAATCAGGAAAAACACAAGTCTGTGACACAGTGTTGCCAACTCCTCAGTAAGGAAAGTAGCTGGAAGTCGCTAAATCACGTCATCGCCCAATTTGCATAATTGGACATGTAATTGTGATGGATGCTGTAGGAGAGAGGAATAATGCGTGGGAGAGACAAAAAGTGACTAAAAAAACTAAATATGTTTAGAATTACAAAATAACTTTCTTCTGTCGATTCTTGTTTTTTGTAATGTCCCAATTCCAACCCTCCTTTATCCGGGCTTGGGACCGGCAAAAGTGACCTAAAAGAGACACTGGCAGAGTTACTTAGTTTTTTATTTTTCTTAATTTGGTTTGGTTTTTAACCTTATGGTCCACTTAGAAGCCTACAACAAGTCACAGTAAAACATGAACATTTTTAACCATTACATTTAAAAAAAAAAAAATGTTGTTTACAATCAACATTAACAATCTAAATGGACCAAAAAGAGACAATAGAAAAAACTCAATGGCAACGTGAGAAAATTATGGTAACTAGTCTGGCCCTAATTCAGGTTTATTTTTATTTTTATTGTAACCCAGTGCGGGATCAGTCAGCGGCAGCTTCCAGGAGTGAAGTTTATTGAAAAAGTGGACTCTTGCCCTTTGGCTGATCCATTTGTGGTTGCACGGTGTGTGGGAAAAAAAGAGTTGGGTCATGTGGAATCAGTGAGGGTAACCAGAAGTGGTCTAGTGATAAGTGTGTTTCTGTTGGGTAGAGGGAGAAGGCGCTCGGAGTAAAACGAATGGGGGTAAGAAAAGTGACTTGTTTTGTTCTCAAGAAAAGGGCACCAATGAAAGGAGTGATAACTGGGGTAGCAGTAAATATAACAGTTGACCAGCTGAGGGATAAGATTTCTAGTGTATCTGATGTTAGTCGTTTGATGCGGAAAGAGTGGGGAAACAGAAGATACATTGTGTCTGTTCTTTTGAGTTTTGATGTTGAGTCTTTGCCCGACAAAGTGAAGTTAGGATATGTTATCCTGTATGTGCCGAATACATTACGATGTTACGGGTGTCAAGCTTATGGGCATGTGGCAGCAGTGTGTAGGAGGGAGGGTCCAAGGTGTGAGAAATGTTCAGAAGGGCATGAGACAAAGGAATGTGTACTATTGGGGAATGTGTTAATTGTAGGGGTGCCCATGGAGCTGGGGATCAGAAATGTCCCGAGCGAGAGAGGCAGGTTGAGGTTTCCAGGTTAGAGTAGAGCCATACCAGTACAGAGTAAGATTGGATTTTTAGCATTTATAAAAATGTTTACCAATTGTACTGCAGGGATGGATCGGAAGTCACGTAAAATTGAGTTTGTGGTGGCAGCTGCAGAGTGGTATTTGGGTGTGTGACACTTGACATCAGAAGAGTTACAAGATGTGTTAGGTAGCGATGTCCCATTCTTTCGGGATAATGGCATGAGGTAGGAATAAATACATTTAATTAGTGGAGTAGGGTAGTGTTCATTTTTATTTTATATCATTTTGAAATTAGTGAGTAGTGTTAGATGGTAGGGTATTGATTTATTTAAATTTGGATTTTTCAAGCAAAGAATAAGGGTGTTGTACTACAGTCTAGTAGGTGGCGGTAATGCAACAAATTGGATGCAAACCGCCGTTAAACCTCAGAAGAAGAAGAAATTGTGCCTTTGCACACGTTCTGAACGTCTGTGTAGTAACAGGTACCTTTCATGTGTCTGAAAGTACCACATTGGAGCACATTGAGTTTGACTTCCGGCCTGTTGCGATGAATCGCTTTCCCAGGTAGGGAGGAGATGTTTCTAAATATGGATCAAATTGTTACAATTAGTAATTTACAGAATGCAAGGCGTTGAGGAGAAAAATTTCGGGAGAAATTAAAACGACTTTTTCCACATAGCATTACAACTACAAAGCTGACGCTGGCCAGCTAGCGTATTTTCATTAAAATTACATGGCTAAAATCTTTAGGTGTTACAGATGCCATTCTCTCAGATGTTGCTATGTTATTCAGGAACATGTCAAGACCTGACCATTCAGAGCCTACCTTCTGTTGACCCTGTTGACTCATCAGTAGGAAAGATTTGTTTCTCTTTTGGTCCATTCAACAACAGAGCGATACGATCCTTGTTTCAGCAGGATGTTGTATCTATACCTTATGTCATGCCTTATTGGAATGGATTTATTGATAATGTCTGTTGGAAAAAAGTTTGGATGTTGCCACACACATACCTACTTGTTAACAAAATTAAGGAAGTTACCTTTAAAATTATTCATAAATATTATCCTGCCAACCACTATATGAAGAAGTTTAAGGAAAACATCAACTCAAATGGCTCCTTTTGTAATGACCACCCAGAAACAGTTGTGCATCTTTTTTGGCATTTTATGCATGTAAGAACTGTGGCAAGACATCAGTAGGTTTATAATTGAATACATTTATGAAGATTTTACACTATTGTGGAGAGATGTACTGTTTGGATTCTTTACATACAATAGAAATAAGCAGAATCATTTTTATGTAATTAATTTCATTATTCTTTTGGCCAAATTTCATATACACAAATGTAAATTTACAAACAGAAAACCACATTTTCGTACCCTACAAAAAGAAATTGAACCGTATTTTAAGACGGTTAAATGCTCTACTAACAAAAAACTGTTAGAATTGTAAGTATATGCATGTCCCTTAAGGTCCTTGTGCAATTGTAATGTGATATTGTACCCCCTAGCTCGATTGTCTATTGTTTGTAATCTATGTATGCTTGTGTTCCCTCATGTGCTTTATGTATTGATTTGTTATTAATTTAAAAAAATATATATATAAAAAAATAAAAAGAATAATAGCATGGCTAGTTAGCTAGCTAGCAATAGTATTTGTCTAGCCTGGTATATGGACAATATACCACGGATAAGGGCTGTTATGCTCAATGCGAAGTGCTGGATACAGCCATTAGTCGTGGTATATTGGCCATGTACCACACACCCCCAAGGTGCCTTATTGCTATATAACTGGTTGCCAACGTAATTACAACAGTAAACAAGTAATATTGACTCACCCGTAGTATACAGTCTGATATACCATGGCTTGCTATCTGTCTCATGTTGTACCGATCATCAACATGAACAAGATTGAATTCTGTTGAATTGGCAACTGACTAAATTCTTGTTAAGAAGATGTTGCTGTTCATAGTGACATGTTTATGACTGTTGATGTTCACAGGAATCTCCAAATACTATGTTGAATGAGCACCGCGGATGAAAGAGGGGGAGGAGAACAGAAAGCTTCTTTCTACCACACCTTCACCAAGTCACATACAATGTTTGCTTCGTGAACAATTGTTACATCAGAAATAAATACCAAATTATTTTAGTTTATTCTGTTTCAGTTTTTTTTATGTTGGATGTGAGTAATTTAGCAGGTCCATAGTATAATGTATTGTTTTGAAACTTTTATTTAAATATATATTCAGTCAAAACTCACTTTTTGCTAAAATAATGTGTTTTCTACTGTTACTTTTTACATACTGATACAGTCTCATTAGTTTTGAGCTAGACTATGATTGGGTAATGTCTACTGTAAATGTCTACTACCCTTTTTTAAATGTTTATGATTGAAATTAGCACGGTTTTTTAATAGTTTGTTTCTACTGTCTGGTGAGGAAGTGGGCAATATGGATACATTGGAGGAGGAAGGGTGAATTAATGACAAATCAGAACTTGGACAATGTCAGGGAATAAATAGGTAAATGTCCAGCCTATCAATGACAAAATAAATGGGTTCAGAGGTAGCTGTCATGTCTTTGGCATCATTAAAGTTAACTGTTATTTTAGCAAATCAATTCTCTGTAATTATTATTATGTGATTAAACTAATCATGTAAATGTAATTAACTTGGAAGTCGGTGCACCAAGGAAAATCTTCAGATTACAAAGTTATAATTTTCCTAATTTAACTCTTCAGATATTATTATATCTGATCAATTAGTCTTCTAATGAATTATTATTTGCCTCACGTTAGTCTCATTCCAAACATCATAAATTGTTGGTTATCTGCACGAACCCAGCTTTTACTATGAATCATCCATACACCAATTGTCTTAATCATTTATTTACTAACTAACTAAATAATCACAGAAATACATAAACAAACAAGGAAATGATAGGGGAGGTTCCCTTGTGGGCTAAGCCGATATGACGGCTTGGTGGACAAAGGGAAGTGTGTGTGGACTGAGAAGGGCAGGAAAGACAAAATAGACACTACACAGTTGATAATTGAAATGCTAATCCTTTTCACATGAACGCTCACTCATTCGGGAATAATTGGGATCAATATATATTTACGCCTAGTGTGTTGTCGTGATCTCTGTTGGAATCGTCAGTCCTTCTGTTGGAGTGTTCATCCGAGCATCTCCGCTTCCCTGAAGTCTTTTGCGGTTAGAATGGATACTTCAGAGTACCATTCAGAAATGTTCTTATAGAATAGATGTTTTGGCAGTTGTCGGTCTTCGCATCTCAGGTTGACATAATTTCTAGCTGCAGACTAATAATTTGTATCTAAGATTTGCTCTTATTCTGTCGGGATCGATAGTCTCAGAGTTTAACCATTTCCTGTCGTGTAGCCAATGCTCTACGTGGTATGGTTAGGAATTCAACAACCATTACAACCTTATCGTAGACTGAGGTTTCTGTGGTCTCTACTCAAACCTTTGCCCTCTCAACTGACCGAGGTATGCATGGTCTGAAGAGGATTTCTTCAGGTGTTTGTTTTATTCATAACAGTAGAAAAGGGTTGTTCCATGATGCCAGATCGTGTCTGTGCTCTTGGGGCGGGCCAATGACTTGGTTAAACTTTAAAGGGAATACAATTCTCTTTCATTAAAAGGTTTAACATCACCTTACATAATTTCATAAATAGTTTAATCTTTACTCATTCATTTTATACAATAATTAGATGCAAACCTCATAACGGAGGCAGCTGTATAAACAGAGTTATTGTAATGTGGCTATATTGTCATTCATGAGTTCACAAACATGAAACAAAACGGACCAGGTCGTAGCTGGCTTCTCCACCGACCGTTTACACATTCTCCAAAACATGGATATTGTTCAGTTCTCAAGTTCTGTGATGTAGAAGAAGTCCCTTTGTTCTACTGTGAAACTCTCTATATGCTGCATGGCCAGGAGGAGAGAGTCTCCTCCAGGAATTTACGACCTGAGATAACAGAACCTGGGTGTAGGAGAGGGGGATGCCACGATCTATACCCAGAAAGGGCCACGCCATGACATAGCCTTAACATGCAAATATCTAATGTTATCTTATGGACTGGACAGAGGCTAGCCAGCTATTCTCAAAACATTGGATTACCAACTTGAGCAGTGACGTATCAGTTTGCAGCACATTTTCACATGGACATATATACACTGAAGAAAAATATAAATGCATCATGTAAAGTGATTGGTTTCATGAGCTGAAATAAACGATGCCAGACAGTTTCCATATGCACAAAAAGCTTATTTCTCTCAAATGTTGCACCCTGGTCCTTCCTCCACTGCCTCCATAACAGTTCATCAATTCCTTTCTAGAAAACATTTTAATCCGCTCTTTGTGGTTTGGAAAGCATAGTGACTATTGTTGCTTTCATTTATTTATCAAACAAATGGAGTTTTGGAAAAGTAGGTACTTTTCACCAGACAATCCCATCTGGTGGATGGAAAGTGTTGTATATAGTGTTGTATATATTTTTTTCACATGGACTTAGAGCTTGATACCTCAGATGATGAAATGTGATGGATAGTTAATTCAAATAAATACCTTTATGAATTATGAAGCCTTTATGTGCTTTTTTCAATACATCAATGCTTTAAAAAAATCACAAAATGTGACGTTATCTACCAAATAAGTTGTTTTCTGAAATAATTAAAAAGCTACTACTATTAAAAAACTAACTACAAAAACACAATTCCTTACCCAATAGGCTAAACAGGTGTAATGAACACGAGTAAATATGTGCCCATAACAAGCGTTCTAATCTCCTGTAAATGCACACTGGACAGGTGTAATGCACAATGACAGTAAAACAGTCATTGAAATTGTTGAGGGGTGATATCTTTCTGGTTTCATTCTACAACATGTTCTTTAGGGTCTAGTTTGAAGCTGGTGTACAAACTCAAAAGTAAAAGATGCAAAAACAAAACTTAAGAATGGGAAGCATAGAAATAGCATACAAAGAATGGATCTACCACTTCTTAGACTTGCTTTCAAGTCGAAGGATAGAAAAGTGAGTTAAAGATCTATGTTAATTTGGTCAGGTTGCCCAAAAAGTTACATAATGCCACTTTAATGTTCCACAAAAGTATCATAAAAATATTGAAATTATGCATATACTCTCTAATTTATCCTTCTTTACAATAAAGTAGTAAGTGTCCCAATTTGCCAGTATCGACTGAAAAAGTGTGGTCTCAGGACAATGTGTTTGAAAAAGTCACCATCCTGTATTTAATATTTATTTATTTTGTGTAAGTTAATGGAGTTCTTAGGCTATTTAGAATGGTATCATGTTGGGGGTTAAGACATTGGGATGATTCTGTAAAGTGTTCAGAAAAGCAAATTACAGAAAGTGTCCCACTTTACCAATACTCACCCTATATCATTTGAAGTCGGAAGTTTACATACACTTAGGTTGGAGTCATTAAAAATCGTTTTTCAACTACTCCACAAATTTCTTGTTAACAAACTCTAGTTTTGGCAAGTCGGTTAGAACATCTAATTTGTGGTTGACAGAAGTCATTTTTCCAACAAATGTTTACAGACAGATTATTTCACTTATAATTCACTGTGTCACAATTCCAGTGGGTCAGAAATGTACATACACTATGTTGACTGTGCCTTTAAACAGCTTGGAAAATTCCATAAAATTATGTCTTGGTTTTAGAAGCTTCTGATAGGCCAATTGACATTATTTGAGTCAATTGGAGGTGTACCTGTGGATGTATTTCAAGGCCTACCTTCAAACTCAGTGCCACTTTGCTTGACATCATGGGAAAATCAAAAGAAATAAGCCAAGACCTCAGAAAGAAAATTGGTTGGTTCAAAATTGGTTGGTCTGGATCATCCTTGGGAGCAATTTCCAAACGCCTGAAGGTACCACGTTCATCTGTACAAACAATAGTACGCAAGTATAAACACCATGGGACCACGCAGCCGTCATACCGCTCAGGAAGGAGTTCTGTCTCCTAGAGATGAACATACTTCGGCGTGAAAAGTGCAAATCAATCCCAGAACAACAGCAAAGGACCTTGTGAAGATGCTGGAGGAAATGGGTACAAAGAATATCTCTATCCACAGTAAAACGAGTCCTATATCGACATAACCTGAAAGGCCACTCAGCAAGGAAGAAGCTACTGCTCCAAAACCGCCATAAAAAGCCAGACTATGGTTTGCAACTGCACATGGGGACAAAGATTATACTTTTTGGAAAAATGTCCTCTGGTCTGATGAAACAAAAACAGAACTGTTTGGCCATAATGACCATTGTTTTGTTTGGAGGAAAAAAGGGGAGGCTTGCAAGCATAATAACACCATCCCAACTGTGAAGCATGGGAGTGGCAGCATCATGTTGTGGGGGTACTTTGCTGCAGGAGGGACTGCTGCACTTCACAAAATAGATGGCATCATGAGGGAGGAAAATTCTGTGGATATATTGAAGCAATATCTCAAGACATCAGTCAGGAAGTTAAAGCTTGGTCGCAAATGGGTCTTCCAAATGGACAATGACCCCAAGCATACTTCCAAAGTTGTGGCAAAATGGCTTAAGGACAACAAAGTCAAGGTATTGGAGTGACCATCACAAAGCCCTGACCTCAATCCCATAGAAAATTTGTGGGCAAAACTGAAAAAGTGTGTGCGAGCAGGAAGGCCTACAAATCTGACTCAGTTACACCAGTTCTGTCAGGAGGAATGGGCCAAAATTCATTCACCCAACTTATTGTGGGAAACTTGTGGAAGGCTACCCAAAATGTTTGACCCAAGTTAAACAATTTAAAGGCAATGCCACCAAATACTAATTGAGTGTATGTAAACTTCTGATCCACTGGGAATGTGATGAAAGAAATAAAAGCTGAAAGAAATCATTCTCTCTACCATTAATTTGACATTTCACATTCTTTAAATAAAGTGTTGATCCTAACTGACCTAAGACAGGGAATTTTTACTAGGATTAAATGTCAGGAATTGTGAAAAACGGAGTTTAAATGTATTTGGCTGAGGTGTAAACGTGTAAACTTCCGACTTCAACTGCACATACAATTAAAAGTGAAGGGTGGAGGCTGTTATAGCATCAAAGTGGGGACCAGCTCCATATTAATTCCCATGATTTTGGTAGTGTATTTCATTTAAGACATTTTCCAAAAAATTAAAAACATGTTTTCAGTTTGTAATTATGGGGTATTGTGTGTAGATGGGTGAGATTTTTAAAAATGTAATCTATTTTGAATTCAGGCTGTAACACAACAAAATGGAATAAGTCTAGGAGTATGAATACTTTCTGAAGGCACAGGGTAACCCACTAACAGACATTATAACCAGAGAGGAAGAGGCGATAGATCATATATTTTGCCAAATAGCTAGATAGCTACATCATCACGTCATGCATGGTTTGTTTGTGGCCTTGGTAACAATAACTAATGGTAGCTAGCTGCAGTGAAGTGTGCATCATTCTCCTCCTAAAATGCACTGCATGGTCAATCTGATGTCTGCATTGGTCTGCAGCATTTACTGTGATATGGTCTCTGCCATATGCGCTTCATGGAGCAGCGCAGAGCTGTTGTGAAGGAAGTTGTCAAGGAAGTGAGTGTGTGTTTATACAGGACCTCCTGCCCTCACCTACCGTCAACCAATCATGTCAATGCAGAGCTATACAGAGCCCTCCGCATTGTTACATCATTTGGGAGGCACAATGCAGTGCAGAGCTCAATTTGGCCTCTGCATGCCTCTGGAGGCTCCGAAATTGCATCACACCCTCCATATGGAGCCTCTGACCACATTTTCAGATTAAGCATAAATTGTCTTTTACCCCCATGTGTGTCCGTCCCAGGCCAGGTAGCTCCCTCATGCTCCTCTGTTGTGTAATGGAAGACTTGTAGCTTGGGGATAATAACCAATGATATATATAAACTCTGGATTGCTGATGCTATGTATTGGCCATTGAGAGGCTTTGAAGCCACTGGACGGCCATATTGTCATTACCCAGTAGGCGCAGTCCTCCCTCCATAGCAGTGTTTCTCAACTCTGCTCCTCGTGTACCACCAACAGCACACATTGCTGTTGTAGCCCTGGACAAAGCATCTGATTCAACGTGTCAAGGCCTTGATGATTAGTTGAGTGGTAGAATCAGATGTACTTGTCCAGGGGCCATAACAAAAATATGTACTGTTGGGGGGTACTGGAGGACTGAAACACTGCTCCATAGGAATTAATGGATTTCTACACTATTTCAATTGAATGTTTCAAGGACAAAATTACATGTATTTAAGTATGATTTTTTTGTAATGGGGACACTATCGTTAGTAATCTCAAACATATACTATAAGGAAATATTTGTATATATTTTTTTACGTTTGGCTCACATAATATAATTTAAAAGTATGCATTAAGGTGTCTATAATATTCTAAATGTGGCAAAAATAAATGTAGACATTAATAAATCCCAAATAGTTTTTACTACCGTGTTGGCGTGCCAAGATGGAGGTTCAGTGGCTTCAATACAGCGCCCCCTATCTGTCATCAAGTGGATATATAAATCATTGCCAATAACCAAGGACTGAACACAAGAAAGGTTGGCGTACCCAACTATTGTATTATTCTGCATTATGTTCTATATTTCTACATTTGAGAATAATGTAACCAACCTATTGACTTCTAATGTAATGTGTCTGACCGTCTTGATGGACACAAATTATGAGGAAAAATAAGAGTAACTCAACATTTTATTCCTTCTTCATAATACATTAATTAAAATATGACAGTTAAATATGATAAGGACTGAGTCTTATAAAAGACAAGGGTTAAAACACAGAAATAAATCAAGCATTTCTATATTGAAAATATACAGCACATAAGTTGATTTACATTTTCCTGTTCTGTTTGATAGATTTTCATCACAGTGTGCGTGTGCATTAAGGTAGTAAGTGATCCCTTCATTATTTCACGAGACACTCAACTAGTAGCTACTTGTGTGGAATATACACATCTATACAAAGTAGTATACAGTACTTTTCAATGGATATCAAAGTAATCTTTTTTTTAAATCAATGTCGCTAGTAGCATTTGAATATAATTTAAAAAAATGTTATTTATATATTGATCACTTTTTGCATAGGTCATTAGTTTGCTATAATGTTCATTTCTTAGAACACCATCATATTTGTGCATACTAGCCTACATACACAGTGTACAAAACATTAAGGACACCTTGAGTTGCCCGCAGAATAGCCTCAATTAGCATTCCACAGGAAGGCTGGCCCATGTTGACTCCAATGCTTTCCACAGTTGTGTCAAGTTGGCTGGATGTCCTTAGGGTGGTGGACCTTTCTTGATACACATGGGAAACTGTTGAGTGTGAAAAACCCAACAACGTTACAGTTCTTGACACAAACTGGTGCGCCTGACACCTACTACCATTTCCCGTTCAAAGGCACTTAAATATTTTGTCTTGGCCATTCACCCTCTGAATGGCACACATGCACAATCAATGTCTCAATTGTCTTAAGGCTTAAAAATTCTTCTTTATCCTGTCTCCTCCCCTTCATCTACATGATTGAAGTGGATTTAACAAGTGACATCAATAAGGGATCATAGCTTTCACCTGGATTCACCTGGTCAGTCTATGTCATGGAAAGAGCAGGTGTTCTTAATGTTTTGTGTACTCAGTGTATATCATCTGTTGTTCTCCCAAAAGAAGAATTATACATATAGGCTAGCTGCAAGCAGCAATGACCTGGGCCCCAGCCTTTTGACTCTTTCTCAAATATGTTGCCCTTATTTAAGTCATCACATTCAGCCACAACGCCAACTCAGTGTCTAGGGATGTCTATCTGAAAGCAGTAGTGGTGGGATTTCAACCTGGGCCGCCATGGGTTGGCATGTACAAGACGAAGGCACTAGCCCATGCTGGCCTCAGGGTTGACAACTATGGAGGAGTCTGTATGTATGAACTACAGGTTCTGGTCTTGACTCAATCTTTTGCTCTTACACCAATCTCATAATATAGAATAATATCATTTATGCCATTTATCAGACACTTATATCTAAAGCAACTTACTGTCATACGTGCCAAAAATGTTTTACATATGAATGGTCCCGGATATCGAACCCACTATCCTGGCATTGCAAGCACCATGCTCTACCAACTGTGCTACAGAGGTGGGTAGTGGACAAGGGTATATTTAAGGAAAAAGTATACCGTATTGAGATGCATAGCCAGCAGGGGCTCCAACTAGCCTGGGACCAGTCTGTTACCTAACGTCCCAGTCCCACTCTGTGTCAAATACCAAAGATTACCAGATGTATTGGGTCACCAATTTACACCATCCCTCCAAGTTTGGTCTCTGTCGGTCGAACTCTTAACATTGGAATAATAATAATAATATGTCAGAATAATAATATCCTTAACAAGAACACTAACTGTAAGTTGCTCTGGATAAGAGCATCTGTTACATGACTAATATATATAATAATAAGAGTTTTCCGGGCCGATTCAGGGTTTGGACCCCTAATCATGCACCACATGTACAATTCCAACGGGGGGCAGCATAGGCACTGGCAGTGTAATTGACCCATCCCAGGCAGTGTAATTGACCCATCCCAGGCAGTGTAATTGACCCAACCCAGGCAGTGTAATTGACCCATCCCAAGCAGTGTGCCCATATATCCCTGAGTCCATACGTCTGTGTTGTGTCGTCACTATTTGGTCATGCTAGACAAGACGGAAGAACCTCACTTTCTAACCTTTAACCTTTCCCATAACCTTATCTCTAACCATCACCTTTTCATTTAAACTGATAGCAACTAACTCCTGGATATTGATGAAAGTGCCTTGGTTGTCCCTTGTGGCCATCTAGTGACTGCTGAGAGGGTCGGTCTATGAGTAGAAGGTAAGGACGCTCTTGTGGTTGCCTCTGATCAACATGGTGGGAGGGAGGTTCTTGGTGAGGATGTCCAACCAGGCCATGTAGAGGTGGTCAGAGACTGAGCCTAGACGGGCGATGGGCATACTCCTGCAAAGAGGGAAGTACAGTATTAAACCGAAGTTATCTCAACAGTTGGCTATTAGCAGCAGGGTCACCACTATATGGCCGGGGGTGTCTCAGGGGGATTTCACACCTGTGTCTAATACACCGTTGAAACGGGACGATATAAGCACCAACCAAATGATTAGTATTGTTGTTGTTATTGTTATATACCTCAGTTCGCTTCATAGTTTTGTGACGCATTGGACTATCATATTTATCTGTCTTTTTTACAGAGAGATTGATAGATGATGATATGGCTCTTGTTGGTGTCTCTTATAATTAGGGCCTAGAATTTGTCCGGAACACATGGTGACCTGACCAGGAAAAACTCTCCAGTATATTGTACTTACACTATGATGAGGTTGGCAGCTCGGGAGTTCTCCTGCAGTAGTTCATTCAGCCTGACCTGGAGGTTGGTCTGGAGGAGAGAGGACACAAAGTGGTGGTGGGCCACAGTGAAAACACAGCTGTCTACTTCTGCTGCTACTGCATCATGGGACTGTTGGATTCTATTGTCCAGATTAATACATTACATTCCACTACAAGAAGATAGAGTTGAGCACAGTGCTTGACTTGGACTGAAAAAGGTTCCGGGACTCATTTTGGGTGCAGGGACTGTTTATATTTAGGTGCAGGAGCCCCACAATACTTTGGAGCTAATATTCTATAAGAGGAACAGGAGCTCAAGCAGAACATTTGAGGTGCCGGGACTCAGCCCCGGTGAGCTTCCCAACTCAAGCACTGGTTGAGCATGTTCATTCATGTTGTACTGCAATGAGCACAGTATGTGGATGTTAATCAGTAGAAGTTATTGGTCTCTGGTGAGCACTGTGCCGTGCTCTGGCTCTACAAGTCTCTATGGTGAGCAGTCACTGGTCTGTCTTTAGACTCCACCTTTTCCTCGAAGGTGTCCAGCTCGGCGTCAGAGATCTTCCAGGGGTTGTCTTTCCTCAGAGCCTCGGCCAGAGTGGTGCTCTTTGACCCCTCGTGAAGACGGAACGGCTCAATCATGTCCTCAAACATCTTCCAGCTGGGGGACGAACACAGACAGGAGTTAGCTGGGTTAATCAGGTATTAATCACTGATCCTATGACTTCAGATATCAGGAATATTATATTTTACCTGTGCATGTTGTCATTCATCTCGGCACAGAATGACATCGACTACTCTGACACCAGAGATGGAGCAGTTTGAAGCTGAGTTGTCTTTTCTTGTGTAAATACTGAATGAGACAAAGTTCTGCATCTGTTTTGTATAGTCATTAACTATCTCACTATAATAGAGCCTTTATCCATTTCCTGACTGGTGTTGCTTTTGGCTGACTGCTGATCACATCCCTGACGTGTGGTTGGTCAGCTGAGAGTGACCTCACGGCTACAGTACAGAATGTCTGGAATCTCTCCCACCACAGCATGTGAGCGACAGTGTGTGTGTGTGTTAGCAGTCACATCTCCCCAAGGTTGTGTGTGTGTGTGTGTGTGTGTGTGTGTGTGTGTGTGTGTGTGTGTGTGTGTGTGTGTGTGTGTGTGTGTGTGTGTGTGTGTGTGTGTGTGTGTGTGTGTGTGTGTGTGTGTGTGTGTGTGTGTGTGTTTATATTACCTGTTAGAGTTGGGGTTTTGGGTGATGTCGTCGATGACGTGGATGTCTGCATATTTGATCCTGAACTTCTCCAGCAGAGACTTCATCCTATGAACACAGACACACACAGAGGCACACACTGATCACCACTGCTATGAGCTGCGATATAACAGGTCTTATTTCCAAAGATGTGCTTGTTTAGCCAGTCTGTTTCTGCTCTCTTGCCAACTCCTTATGGAATTGTAATGTGTGGCATGACCATGGCAGAAATTGATTAGTGACAAGTACAAACAGATCTGGGACCAGGCTAGTGGTTGTTGATGATTAGACTGTATTATCTTCCTCTATTCATAAATGATTGAAATTGATCATACGTACTCATGTCTGTCCTGCTCGACACGTCCCGGCTGGCCAGCGATGAAGATCCTCATCTTACAGTCCTTGAACTTCTTACGGGTTGTCAGGATGTAGGGCAGCAGTAGGGTTAGACCTGACACACAGACACACAGACAGAGAGAGAGAGAGAGTGAGAGAGAGACCATGAGCAAGAGAGAGACAGAGTGTGTGTGTGTGTGAGAGAGAGAGAGAGAGAGAGAGAGAGACAGTGAGAGAGCAAGAGACAGACAGACAAAGTGAGAGAGAGATACACAGATATACAGACAGAGATACAGGCAGAGAAAGAGAGAGCGTGAGGGAGGAAGGTAGGTAGCTATTTCAATCTATAAGCCTATTATGTGAAGATGTTGTGGTCTATAATGAAGAAAGTGATATGGACATGCTGTGGTCTATAATGAAGAGAGTGATATAGACATGCTGTGGTCTAAAGTGAAGAGTGATATAGACATGCTGTGGTCAATAATGAAGATGGTGATATAGACATGCTGTGGTATATAATGAAGAGTGATATAGACATGCTGTGGTCTATAATGAAGAGTGATATAGACATGCTGTGGTCTATAATGAAGAGTGATATAGACATGCTGTGGTCTATAATGAAGAGAGTGATATAGACATGCTGAAGTCTATAATGAAGAGTGACATAGACATGCTGTGGTCTATAATGAAGAGTGATATAGACATGCTGTGGTCTATAATGAAGAGTGATATAGACATGTCGTGGTCTATAATGAAGAGAGTGAAATAGACGTGCTGTAGTCTATAATGAAGAGAGTGATATAGATATGCTGTGGTATATAATGAAGAGTGATATAGACATGCTGTGGTCTATAATGAAGAGAGTGATATAGACATGCTGAAGTCTATAATGAAGAGTGACATAGACATGCTGTGGTCTATAATAAAGAGTGATATAGACATGCTGGGGTCTATAATGAAGAGAGTGATATAGACATGCTGTGCTCTATAATGAAGAGTGACATAGACATGCTGTGGTCTATAATGAAGAGTGATATAGACATGCTGTGGTCTATAATGAAGAGTGATATAGACATGTCGTGGTCTATAATGAAGAGAGTGATATAGACGTGCTGTAGTCTATAATGAAGAGAGTGATATAGATATGCTGAAGTCTATAATGAAGAGTGACATAGACATGCTGTGGTCTATAATAAAGAGTGATATAGACATGCTGGGGTCTATAATGAAGAGAGTGATATAGACATGCTGTGCTCTATAATGAAGAGTGACATAGACATGCTGTGGTCTATAATGAAGAGTGATATAGACATGCTGTGGTCTATAATGAAGAGTGATATAGACATGTCGTGGTCTATAATGAAGAGAGTGATATAGACGTGCTGTAGTCTATAATGAAGAGAGTGATATAGACATGCTGAAGTCTATAATGAAGAGTGACATAGACATGCTGTGGTCTATAATAAAGAGTGATATAGACATGCTGGGGTCTATAATGATGAGAGTGATATAGACATGCTGTGCTCTATAATGAAGAGTGATATAGACATGCTGTGGCATATAATGAAGAGTGATATAGACATGCTGTGGTCTATAATGAAGAGTGATATAGACATGCTGTGGTCTATAATGAAGAGTGATATAGACATGCTGGGGTCTATAATAAAGAGTGATATAGACATGCTGTGGTCTATAATGAAGAGTGATATAGACATGCTGTGGTCTATAATGAAGAGTGATATAGACATGCTGGGGTCTATAATGAAGAGTGATATAGACATGCTGTGGTCTATAATGAAGAGTGATATAGACATGCTGTGGTCTACAATAAAGAGTGATATAGACATGCTGTGGTCTATAATGAAGAGAGTGATATAGACGTGCTGTAGTCTACAATGAAAAGTGATATAGACATGCAGGGGTCTATAATGAAGAGAGTGATATAGACATGCTGTGGTCTATAATGAAGAGAGTGATATAGACATGCTGTGGTCTATAATGAAGAGAGTGATATAGACATGCTGAAGTCTATAATGAAGGGTGACATAGACATGCTGTGGTCTATAATAAAGAGTGATATAGACATGCTGGGGTCTATAATGAAGAGAGTGATATAGACATGCTGTGCTCTATAATGAAGAGTGATATAGACATGCTGTGGTCTATAATGAAGAGTGATATAGACATGCTGTGGTCTATAATGAAGAGAGTGATATAGACATGCTGAAGTCTATAATGAAGAGTGATATAGACATGCTGTGGTCTATAATGAAGAGTGATATAGACATGCTGTGGTCTATAATGAAGAGTGATATAGACATGCTGTGGTCTATAATGAAGAGTGATATAGACATGCTGTGGTCTACAATGAAGAGTGATATAGACATGCTGTGGTCTATAATGAAGAGAGTGATATAGACATGCTGTGGTCTATAATGAAAAGAATGATATAGACATGCTGTGCTCTATAATGAAGAGAGTGATATAGACATGCTGTGGTCTATAGTGAAGAGAGTGATATAGCCATGCTGTGGTCTATAATGAAGAGAGTGATATAGACATGCTGTGGTCTGTAATGAAGAGAGTGACGTAGACATGCTGTAGTCTATAATGAAGAGTGATATAGACATGCTGTGGTCTATAATGAAGAGTGATATAGACATGCTGTGGTCTATAATGAAGAGTGATATAGACATGCTGTGGTCTATAATGAAGAGTGATATAGACATGCTGTGGTCTATAATGAAGAGAGTGATATAGACATGCTGAAGTATATAATGAAGAGTGACATAGACATGCTGTGGTCTATAATAAAGAGTGATATAGACATGCTGGGGTCTATAATGAAGAGAGTGATATAGACATGCTGTGCTCTATAATGAAGAGTGATATAGACATGCTGTGGTATATAATGAAAAGTGATATAGACATGCTGTGGTCTATAATGAAGAGTGATATAGACATGCTGTGGTCTATAATGAAGAGTGATATAGACATGCTGGGGTCTATAATGAAGAGTGATATAGACATGCTGTGGTCTATAATGAAGAGTGATATAGACATGCTGTGGTCTACAATGAAGAGTGATATAGACATGCTGTGGTCTATAATGAAGAGAGTGATATAGACATGCTGAAGTCTATAATGAAGAGTGATATAGACATGCTGTGGTCTATAATGAAGAGTGATATAGACATGCTGTGGTCTATAATGAAGAGTGATATAGACATGCTGTGGTCTATAATGAAGAGTGATATAGACATGCTGTGGTCTACAATGAAGAGTGATATAGACATGCTGTGGTCTATAATGAAGAGAGTGATATAGACATGCTGTGGTCTATAATGAAAAGAATGATATAGACATGCTGTGCTCTATAATGAAGAGAGTGATATAGACATGCTGTGGTCTATAGTGAAGAGAGTGATATAGCCATGCTGTGGTCTATAATGAAGAGAGTGATATAGACATGCTGTGGTCTGTAATGAAGAGAGTGACGTAGACATGCTGTAGTCTATAATGAAGAGTGATATAGACATGCTGTGGTCTATAATGAAGAGTGATATAGACATGCTGTGGTCTATAATGAAGAGTGATATAGACATGCTGTGGTCTATAATGAAGAGAGTGATATAGACATGCTGAAGTATATAATGAAGAGTGACATAGACATGCTGTGGTCTATAATAAAGAGTGATATAGACATGCTGGGGTCTATAATGAAGAGAGTGATATAGACATGCTGTGCTCTATAATGAAGAGTGATATAGACATGCTGTGGTCTACAATGAAGAGTGATATAGACATGCTGTGGTCTATAATGAAGAGAGTGATATAGACGTGCTGTAGTCTACAATGAAAAGTGATATAGACAGGCAGGGGTCTATAATGAAGAGAGTGATATAGACATGATGTGGTCTATAATGAAGAGAGTGATATAGACATGCTGTGCTCTATAATGAAGAGAGTGATATAGACATGCTGAGGTCTATAGTGAAGAGAGTGATATAGACATGCTGTGGTCTGTAATGAAGAGAGTGACATAGACATGCTGTAGTCTATAATGAAGAGTGATATAGACATGCTGTGTTCTATAATGAAGAGAGTGATATAGACATGCTGTGGTCTATAATGAAGAGAGTGATATAGACATGCTGGGGTCTATAATGAAGAGTGATATCGACATGCTGGGGTCTATAATGAAGAGTGATATAGACATGCTGTGGTCTATAATGAAGAGTGATATAGACATGCTGTGGTCTATAATGAAGAGTGATATAGACATGCTGTGGTCTATAATGAAGAGTGATATAGACATGCTGGGGTCTATAATGAAGAGTGATATAGACATGCTGGGGTCTATAATGAAGAGTGATATAGACATGCTGTGGTCTATAATGAAGAGTGATATAGACATGCTGGGGTCTATAATGAAGAGTGATATAGACATGCTGGTGTCTATAATGAAGAGTGATATAGACATGCTGGTGTCTATAATGAAGAGAGTGATATAGACATGCTGGGGTCTATAATGAAGAGTGATATCGACATGCTGGTGTCTATAATGAAGAGAGTGATATAGACATGCTGGGGTCTATAATGAAGAGTGATATAGACATGCTGGTGTCTATAATGAAGAGTGATATAGACATGCTGGTGTCTATAATGAAGAGAGTGATATAGACATGCTGGGGTCTATAATGAAGAGTGATATAGACATGCTGTGGTCTATAATGAAGAGTGATATAGACATGCTGTGGTCTATAATGAAGAGTGATATAGACATGCTGGGGTCTATAATGAAGAGTGATATAGACATGCTGTGGTCTATAATGAAGAGTGATATAGACATGCTGTGGTCTATAATGAAGAGTGATATAGACATGTTGTGGTCTTTAATGAAGAGTGATATAGACATGCTGGGGTCTATAATGAAGAGTGATATAGACATGCTGGGGTCTATAATGAAGAGTGATATAGACATGCTGGGGTCTATAATGAAGAGTGATATAGACATGCTGGTGTCTATAATGAAGAGTGATATAGACATGCTGTGGTCTATAATGAAGAGAGTGATATAGACATGCTGTGGTCTATAATGAAGAGAGTGATATAGACATGCTGTGCTCTATAATGAAGAGTGATATAGACATGCTGTGGTCTATAATGAAGAGTGATATAGACATGCTGTGGTCTATAATGAAGAGTGATATAGACATGCTGTGGTCTATAATGAAGAGTGATATAGACATGCTGGGGTCTATAATGAAGAGTGATATAGACATGCTGTGGTCTATAATGAAGAGTGATATAGACATGCTGTGGTCTATAATGAAAGTGATATAGACATGCTGTGGTCTATAATGAAGAGTGATATAGACATGCTGTGGTCTATAATGAAGAGTGATATAGACATGCTGGGGTCTATAATGAAGAGTGATATAGACATGCTGTGGTCTATAATGAAAGAGTGATATAGACATGCTGAAGTCTATAATGAAGAGTGACATAGACATGCTGTGGTCTATAATGAAGAGTGATATAGACATGCTGGGGTCTATAATGAAGAGTGATATAGACATGCTGTGGTCTATAATGAAAGAGTGATATAGACATGCTGTGGTCTATAATGAAAAGAGTGATATAGACATGCTGTGCTCTATAATGAAGAGAGTGATATAGACATGCTGTGGTCTATAATGAAAGAGTGATATAGACATGCTGTGGTCTATAATGAAGAGTGATATAGACATGCTGTGGTCTGTAATGAAGAGTGATATAGACATGCTGGGGTCTATAATGAAGAGTGATATAGACATGCTGTGGTCTATAATGAAGAGTGATATAGACATGCTGTGGTCTATAATGAAGAGTGATATAGACATGCTGTGGTCTATAATGAAGAGAGTGATATAGACATGCTGAAGTCTATAATGAAGAGTGACATAGACATGCTGTGGTCTATAATAAAGAGTGATATAGACATGCTGGGGTCTATAATGAAGAGTGATATAGACATGCTGTGGTCTATAATGAAGAGTGATATAGACATGCTGTGGTCTATAATGAAGAGTGATATAGACATGCTGTGGTCTATAATGAAAGAGTGATATAGACATGCTGTGGTCTATAATGAAAAGTGATATAGACATGCTGGGGTCTATAATGAGAGAGTGATATAGACATGCTGTGGTCTATAATGAAGAGTGATATAGACATGCTGTGGTCTATAATGAAAGAGTGATATAGACATGCTGGGTCTATAATGAAGAGTGATATAGACATGCTGTGGTCTATAATGAAGAGTGACATAGACATGCTGGGGTCTATAATGAAGAGTGATATAGACATGCTGTGGTCTATAATGAAGAGTGATATAGACATGCTGTGGTCTATAATGAAGAGAGTGATATAGACATGCTGGGGTCTATAATGAACAGTGATATCGACATCTGGGGTCTATAATGAAGAGTGATATAGACATGCTGTGGTCTATAATGAAGAGTGATATAGACATGCTGTGGTCTATAATGAAGAGTGATATAGACATGCTGTGGTCTATAATGAAGAGTGATATAGACATGCTGGGGTCTATAATGAAGAGTGATATAGACATGCTGGGGTCTATAATGAAGAGTGATATAGACATGCTGTGGTCTATAATGAAGAGTGATATAGACATGCTGGGGTCTATAATGAAGAGTGATATAGACATGCTGGGGTCTATAATGAAGAGTGATATCGACATGCCGGGGTCTATAATGAAGAGAGTGATATAGACATGCTGGGGTCTATAATGAAGAGTGATATCGACATGCTGGGGTCTATAATGAAGAGTGATATAGACATGCTGTGGTCTATAATGAAGAGTGATATAGACATGCTGTGGTCTACAATGAAGAGTGATATAGACATGCTGTGGTCTATAATGAAGAGAGTGATATAGACATGCTGTGGTCTATAATGAAAAGAATGATATAGACATGCTGTGCTCTATAATGAAGAGTGATATAGACATGCTGTGGTCTATAGTGAAGAGTGATATAGCCATGCTGTGGTCTATAATGAAGAGAGTGATATAGACATGCTGTGGTCTATAATGAAGAGTGTGATGTAGACATGCTGTAGTCTATAATGAAGAGTGATATAGACATGTTGTGGTCTTTAATGAAGAGTGATATAGACATGCTGTGGTCTATAATGAAGAGTGATATAGACATGCTGTGGTCTATAATGAAGAGTGATATAGACATGCTGTGGTCTATAATGAAGAGAGTGATATAGACATGCTGAAGTATATAATGAAGAGTGACATAGACATGCTGTGGTCTATAATAAAGAGTGATATAGACATGCTGGTGTCTATAATGAAGAGAGCGATATAGACATGCTGTGCTCTATAATGAAGAGTGATATAGACATGCTGTGGTCTATAATGAAGAGTGATATAGACATGCTGTGGTCTATAATGAAGAGTGATATAGACATGCTGTGGTCTATAATGAAGAGTGATATAGACATGCTGGGGTCTATAATGAAGAGAGTGATATAGACATGCTGTGGTCTATAATGAAGAGTGATATAGACATGCTGGGTCTATAATGAAGAGTGATATAGACATGCTGTGGTCTATAATGAAGAGTGATATAGACATGCTGTGTCTATAATGAAGAGTGATATAGACATGCTGGGTCTATAATGAAGAGAGTGATATAGACATGCTGTGGTCTATAATGAAAAGAATGATATAGACATGCTGTGTCTATAATGAAAGAGTGATATAGACATGCTGTGGTCTATAGTGAAGAAGTGATATAGCCATGCTGTGGTCTATAATGAAGAGAGTGATATAGACATGCTGTGGTCTGTAATGAAGAGAGTGATGTAGACATGCTGTGTCTATAATGAAGAGTGATATAGACATGTTGTGGTCTATAATGAAGAGTGATATAGACATGCTGTGTCTATAATGAAAGTGATATAGACATGCTGTGGTCTATAATGAAGAGTGATATAGACATGCTGTGGTCTATAATGAAGAGTGATATAGACATGCTGAAGTATATAATGAAGAGTGACATAGACATGCTGTGGTCTATAATAAAGAGTGATATAGACATGCTGGGGTCTATAATGAAAGAGTGATATAGACATGCTGTGCTCTATAATGAAGAGTGATATAGACATGCTGTGGTCTATAATGAAAAGTGATATAGACATGCTGTGGTCTATAATGAAGAGTGATATAGACATGCTGTGTCTATAATGAAGAGTGATATAGACATGCTGTGGTCTATAATGAAGAGTGATATAGACATGCTGTGGTCTATAATGAAGAGTGATATAGACATGCTGTGGTCTATAATGAAGAGTGATATAGACATGCTGTGGTCTATAATGAAGAGTGATATAGACATGCTGTGGTCTATAATGAAGAGTGATATAGACATGCTGGGGTCTATAATGAAGAGTGATATAGACATGCTGGGTCTATAATGAAGAGAGTGATATAGACATGCTGAAGTCTATAATGAAGAGTGACATAGACATGCTGTGGTCTATAATGAAGAGTGATATAGACATGCTGGGGTCTATAATGAAGAGTGACATAGACATGCTGTGGTCTATAATGAAGAGTGATATAGACATGCCAGGGTCTATAATGAACCCAGTGATATAGACATGCTGGAAGTCTATAATGAAGAGTGATATAGACATGCTGTGGTCTATAATGAAGAGTGATATAGACATGCTGGGGTCTATAATGAAGAGTGATATAGACATGCTGTGGTCTATAATGAAGAGTGATATAGACATGCTGGGGTCTATAATGAAGAGTGATATAGACATGCTGGGGTCTATAATGTGTCACCGTTGTGTGATGTGTAAAGAGAGGTCTCCTACCTCCGTCATCAAACATCCACCAGACATCGATGGTTCCTTTGCCCTGTTTCCTCTGGAACTGAGTGCATGGTGGACACCAGCCTTTCATTCACCACCACTACCTGGGGAGACTGGGGGTCGTTACTGATGCTGGGGAGAGAAAAGAAAATAGAACACATTAGCAATGTGTTTAATAATACAGTAATAGTCATTTACAACCAAGTATGCTCAGTCCTATGATCATTCCATCTCTCTCTGTCTCTCTCTCTCTCTGTTTCTCTCTCTGTGCCTCTCTGTCTGTTTCTCTCTCTCTGTTTCTCTGGCTCTCAGTAATGTCTCTTATCTTTCCGCCTCTCTTTTTCCCCATTGTGTGTGTGCCTGTGATGTTTATGTGTGTGTGTGTGTGTGTGTGTGTGTGTGTGTGTGTGTGTGTGTGTGTGTGTGTGTGTGTGTGTGTGTGTGTGTGTGTGTGTGTGTGTGTGTGCGTGCGTGCGTGCGGTGTGTGTGTGTGTGTGATCGATCTGGTACCTCTGGAAGTGAGGCCTTGTGTAGATAAGTTCCGTGACTTCCTGAAGATGGATTTCCCCTTATTCTCCTCAGCCAGCTCTTCTTTCTCCAGATCCTTCTGTCCTGGGCTTCTCTCTCCATCTCCTCTGGGGGCGGTAGAGAGACACGTTGCAAAAGGGTTCTACTGATCATTACATCATTAGTGTACATCGTTGCCATAGCAAAACGTTTTGGGATGGAAAACCAAAATGAAGTTTAGCTTGTCCCTCCCTGTTTAAGTCCATTTTCCCCTGGGTTGTCCCTAGTGAATACGACCCATCACATTAGACCACTGTGTCTCAAACCTCTCCTGGGTTGTCCCTAGTGAATACGACCCATCACATTAGATCACTGTGTCTCAAACCTCTCCTGGGTTGTCCCTAGTGAATACGACCCATCACATTAGACCACTGTGTCTCAAACCTCTCCTGGGTTGTCCCTAGTGAATACGACCCATCACATTAGACCACTGTGTCTCAAACCTCTCCTGGGTTGTCCCTAGTGAATACGACCCATCACATTAGACCACTGTGTCTCAAACCTCTCCTGGGTTGTCCCTAGTGAATACACCCATCACATTAGACCACTGTGTCTCAAACCTCTCCTGGGTTGTCCCTAGTGAATACCACCCATCACATTAGATCACTGTGTCTCAAACCTCTCCTGGGTTGTCCCTAGTGAATACGACCCATCACATTAGACCACTGTGTCTCAAACCTCTCCTGGGTTGTCCCTAGTGAATACGACCCATCACATTAGACCACTGTGTCTCAAACCTCTCCTGGGTTGTCCCTAGTGAATACGACCCATCACATTAGATCACTGTGTCTCAAACCTCTCCTGGGTTGTCCCTAGTGAATACGACCCATCACATTAGATCACTGTGTCTCAAACCTCTCCTGGGTTGTCCCTAGTGAATACGACCCATCACATTAGACCACTGTGTCTCAAACCTCTCCTGGGTTGTCCCTAGTGAATACGACCCATCACATTAGACCACTGTGTCTCAAACCTCTCCTGGGTTGTCCCTAGTGAATACGACCCATCACATTAGACCACTGTGTCTCAAACCTCTCCTGGGTTGTCCCTAGTGAATACCACCCATCACATTAGATCACTGTGTCTCAAACCTCTCCTGGGTTGTCCCTAGTGAATACGACCCATCACATTAGACCACTGTGTCTCAAACCTCTCCTGGGTTGTCCCTAGTGAATACGACCCATCACATTAGACCACTGTGTCTCAAACCACTCCTGGGTTGTCCCTAGTGAATACGACCCATCACATTAGACCACTGTGTCTCAAACCTCTCCTGGGTTGTCCCTAGTGAATACGACCCATCACATTAGACCACTGTGTCTCAAACCTCTCCTGGGTTGTCCCTAGTGAATACGACCCATCACATTAGACCACTGTGTCTCAAACCTCTCCTGGGTTGTCCCTAGTGAATACGACCCATCACATTAGACCACCGTGTCTCAAACCTCTCCTGGGTTGTCCCTAGTGAATACGACCCATCACATTAGACCACCGTGTCTCAAACCTCTCCTGGGTTGTCCCTAGTGAATACGACCCATCACATTAGACCACCGTGTCTCAAACCTCTCCTGGGTTGTCCCTAGTGAATACAACCCATCACATTAGACCACTGTGTCTCAAACCTCTCCTGGGTTGTCCCTAGTGAATACAACCCATCACATTAGACCACTGTGTCTCAAACCTCTCCTGGGTTGTCCCTAGTGAATACGACCCATCACATTAGACCACTGTGTCTCAAACCTCTCCTGGGTTGTCCCTAGTGAATACGACCCATCACATTAGACCACTGTGTCTCAAACCTCTCCTGGGTTGTCCCTAGTGAATACGACCCATCACATTAGACCACTGTGTCTCAAACCTCTCCTGGGTTGTCCCTAGTGAATACGACCCATCACATTAGACCACTGTGTCTCAAACCTCTCCTGGGTTGTCCCTAGTGAATACGACCCATCACATTAGACCACTGTGTCTCAAACCACTCCTGGGTTGTCCCTAGTGAATACAACCCATCACATTAGACCACTGTGTCTCAAACCTCTCCTGGGGGACCACCACAGAGTTTCAAAAATATATATAATATAATTAGAATTCATATAACTAGGCAAGTCAGTTAAGAACAAATTCTTATTTATAATGACGGCCTACCCCGGCAAAACCAGATAATGCTGGGCCAACTGTGTGCCGCCCTAATGGAATCCCAATCACGGCCGGTTGTGGTACTGCCTGGATTTGATCCCGGGTGTCTGTAATGACGCCTCAAGCACTGCGATGCAGTGCCTTAGACCGCTGCGCCACTTGGTAGCCCACATATTTGTTCTAACCCTGCACTAACACATCCATCAACTAATCTACTAATTCTCGAGCCCTGGAGTGGATGAATAAGGTGTGTTAGTGCTGTGCTGGAACTAAAGCCAGCACACCCTGTATCTCTCCAGGACAGGAGTAACTACTAGATTAGTGTATCTATGACTCCTGGGGAGTGTCTCAAATTGCACTCTATTGCCTATATAGTGCACTACTTCTGACTAGGGCCCATAGCCCTGCAGTGGCTCTGTTGGTAACAGTTTATTCAGTAGATGTTATTGCTAGGAGCTGATTAGATGTGACCTTCATCTACTGCCTCTGGTCTATGGACCAAAGAGCTCTCCTTATCAACTCGATCAATGTTGTCAATGTTATCAATAGTCATTGTATAATTGGGGTTGTTATATGGAAACAGCAACACAACAAACCATGAGGAGATGACTTGTGGTGTTTTTCTGACAAAGTGGGTGTACTTTAACCAGTACTATATCTATACAACAGCTCTATTTACATCACAGGCCCTGAGGCTGGAGTATTCTGACTGCTTCTGTTTTATACATTGGTGTGTGTGTGTGTGTGTGTGTGTGTGTGTGTGTTGTGTGTGTGTGTGTGTGTGTGTGTGTGTGTGTGTGTGTGTGTGTGTGTGTGTGTGTGTGTGTGTGTGTGTGTGTGTGTATGCACTCACCCTGAGCCTTTATGATGTGTGAGATGTCCAGTCCCTGGTTCATCCTTAGTACCACGGTTCCGTACTCAAAGTCAAATGCATCGCTAAAAACACACACCCGGCACAGGACATACACTTTAATAACACACAGTTAGCACTTATCTTGCTTATTTTGTGTGTGTGTGTGTGTACACTGAGTATACCAAACATTAGGAACACCTTCCTAACATTGAGTTGCACCCCCCTCCCCCCTTTGCCCTCAGAACAGCCTCAATTCATCGGGGCATGGACTCTACAAGGTGTCGAAAGCGTTCCACTGGGATGGTGGCCCATGTCGACTCCAATGCTTCCCACAGTTGTGTCAAGTTGGCTGGATGTCCTTTGGTTGGTGGACCATTCTTGATACACATGGGAAACTGTTCAGTGTTAAAAACCCAGCAGCATTGCAGTTCTTGACACAAACCAGTTGGTCTGGCACCTACCACCATACTCTGTTTAAAGGCACGTAAATGTTTTGTCTCGCCCATTCTCCATCTGAATGCCACACATATACAATCCATGTCTCAATTGTCTCAATGCTTAAAAATCCTTCTTTAACCCGTCTCCTCCTCTTCATCTACACTGATTGAAGTGGATTTAAAAGGTGACATCAATAAGGGATCATAGCTTTCACCTGGAATCAGCTGGTCAGTCTATCATGGAAAGAGCAGGTGTTCCACTCAGTGTATGAGTGTGACTTACTGCAGTACTCCTACATAGCTCTGTACGCCGACTGTGTCTGCTGTCCTCCAGTCCTTCTTGAAGCCCATCATCAGAATGTTGGGTTTCAGACGACCCAGACCTGATGCCTAGGACAGAGAGGGACAGCAGGTTATAACACACAGGCTGATCTTGAAAGACTTACACTACCTGCATTCAAGCAGATTTTCCTGCCTGCAATAAAACCAATGGAATCATCTCCAAACTGCACACTTCACCAACCCTGCATGCTGGTCAACTTAAATCAAGGTCGCGTTTGGAAGTATTTGACATGATATGTATTTGACTCCAAGACCGCATTCCACTCAGAAAGGTTTGAAATCTTCTTCCAAAAAAAGTGTTTCCACTTTCCAGCAAAAATAGTATTTTATTAATGAAAAGTACATTCCAAAACACAGAAGTTGAGAATAGCCTAGTAAACAATACTATAAAGTTATTTGTTTCACAGCCTGATTAATTAACCTCCCTGATCTCTGAAGAGGTACACTGCCTTCGGAAATTATTCCGACCCTCGACTTTTTCCACATTTTTGTTACGTTACAGCCTCAGCAATCTACACAGAAAAATCCTCAGCAATCTACACAGAATTCCCCATAATGACAGAGCGAAAACAGGTTTTTAGAAACATTTGCGAATGTATTAAAATGTAAAAAACTGAAATACCTTATTCACATAAGTATTTAGACGCTTTGCTATGAGACTCGAAATAGAGCTCAGGTGCATCCTGTTTCCATTGATCATCCGTGAGATGCTTTTACAACTTGATTGGAGTCCACCTGTGGTAAATTCAATTGATTGGACATGATTTGGAAAGGCACGCACCTGTTTATATAAGGTCCCACAGTTGACAGTGCATGTCAGAGCAAAAAACAAGCCATGAGGTCGAAGGAATTGTTCGTAGACCTCCGAGACAGGAGTGTGTCGAGTCACAGATCTGGGGAAGGTTACCAACATTTCTGCAGCATTGAAGGTCCCCAAGAAAACAGTGGCCTCCATCATTTTTAAATGGAAGAAGTTTGGAACCCCCAACACTCTTCCTAGAGCTGTCCACCCGGCCAAACTGATCATTCGGGGAGAAGGGCCTTGGTCAGGGAGGTGACCAAGAACCCGATGGTCACTCTGCCAGAGCTCTAGAGTTCCTCTGTGGAGATGGGAGAACCTTCCAGAGAGACAACCATCTCTGCAGCACTCCACCAATCAGGCCTTTATGGTAGAGTGGCCAGACGGAGGTCACTCCTCAGTAAAAGGCTCATGACAGCCCACTTGGAGTTTGCCAAAAGGCACCTAAAAACTCTCAGTGAATGAGAAACAAGATTCTCTGATCTGATGATACCAAGATTGAAGTCTTTGGCCTGAATGCCAAGCATCACGTCTGGAGTAAACCTGGCACTATCCCTACGGTGAAGCATAGTGGTGGCAGCATCATGCTGTGTGGATGTTCTTCAGCGGCAGGGACTGGGAGACTGGTCAGGATCGAGGGAAAGATGAACGGAGCAATGTACAGAGAGATCCTTGATGAAAACCTGCTCCAGAGCCCTCAGGACCTCAGACTGTGGTGAAGGTTCACCTTCCAATAGGAAAAAGACCCTAAGCACACAGCCACGACAATTCAGGAATGGCTTCAAGACAAGTCTCTGAATGTCCTTGAGTGGCCCAGCCAGAGCCCGGACTTGAACCCAATTGAACATCTCTGGAGAGATGTGAAAATAGTTGTGCAGCAACGCTCCCCATCCAACCTGACAGAGTTTGAGAGGATCTGCAGAGAAGAATGGGAGAAACTCCCCTAATATAGATGTGCCAAGCTTGTAGCGTCATACCCAAGAAGACTCGATGCTGTAATCGCTGCCAAAGGTGCTTCAACAAAGTACTGAGTAAATATTACATTTACTTATCTAAATGTAATATTTCAGTTTATTTTTAATAAATTAGCAAACATTTCTAGAAACCTGTTTTGCTTTGTCATTATTGGGTATTGTGTCTAGATTGACGAGGGGAAAAAACAATTTAATCCATTTTAGAATAAGGCTGTAACGTAACAAAATATAGAAATAGTCAAGGGGTCTGAATACTTTCCGAAGGCACTGTATTTGTCTGCAGGATTTCATTCACCATCGTGTTAGTCACTGATAGACTATAGTTCTGTTTAATCTGGCTTCTCTTTAAAGCTAGCACTCCTCTTGACCACCCACACCACGCTCCACAGTCTTATCTCCGTTCCAATGTGATAAAGACAACCATAAATGGACCATAACTCTAACTTCTCCTCTTCCTACCTCATTAACCAAGACACCAATTCTGTCTGGGCTGAGCTAGGCTGGACTGAAGGGAGGTAGAAATGCTGTGTAAAACTAGTCAAGACTGGACTATGCTGCTACGCTGCTGCTACACTGCTGCTACGCTGCTACGTTGCTGTTACGCTGTTCTGCCACGCTGCTGCTGTTACACTGCTGCTGCTACGCTGCTACGTTGCTGTTACGCTGTTCTGCCACGCTGCTGCTGTTACGCTGCTGCTGCTACGCTGCTTCCGCTGTTACGCCTGCCACGCTGCTGCTGTTACGCTGCTTGCTGTTACGCTGCTTCCCTGTTACGCTGCTGCTACGCTGCTGCTGCTACGCTGCTGCTGCTATGCTGCGCTGCTGCTGCTACGCTGCTCTGCTACGCTGCTCTGCTACGCTGCTGCTACTACGCTGCTCTGCTACGCTGCTCTGCTACGCTGCTGCTGCTGCCACGCTGCTCTGCTACGCTGCTCTGCTACGCTGCTCTGCTACGCTGCTGCTGCCACGCTGCTCTGCCACGCTGCTCTACTACGCTGCTCTGCTACGCTGCTCTACTACGCTGCTCTGCTACGCTGCTCTGCTACGCTGCTGCTGCCACGCTGCTCTGCTACGCTGCTCTGCTACGCTGCTCTGCTACGCTGCTCTGCTACGCTGCTCTGCTATGCTGCTGCTCAACGCTGCACTCAACGTCAACAAAACTAAGGAGATGATTGTGGACTTCAGGAAACAGCAGAGGGAACACCCCCCTATCCACATCGATGGAACAGTAGTGGAGAGAGTAGCAAGTTTTAAGTTCCTCGGCATACACATCACAGACAAACTGAATTGGTCCACTCACACAGACAGCATCGTGAAGAAGGCGCAGCAGCGCCTCTTCAACCTCAGGAGGCTGAAAAAATTTGGCTTGTCACCAAAAGCACTCACAAACTTCTACAGATGCACAATCGAGAGCATCCTGGCGGGCTGTATCACCGCCTGGTACGGCAACTGCTCCGCCCTCAACCGTAAGGCTCTCCAGAGGGTAGTGAGGTCTGCACAACGCATCACCGGGGGCAAACTACCTGCCCTCCAGGACACCTACACCACCCGATGTTACAGGAAGGCCATAAAGATCATCAAGGACATCAACCACCTGAGCCACTGCCTGTTCACCCCGCTATCATCCAGAAGGCGAGGTCAGTACAGGTGCATCAAAGCTGGGACCGAGAGACTGAAAAACAACTTCTATCTCAAGGCCATCAGACTGTTAAACAGCCACCACTAACATTGAGTGGCTGCTTCCAACACACTGACACTGACTCAACTCCAGCCACTTTAATAATGGGAATTGATGGGAAATGATGTAAATATATCACTAGCCACTTTAAACAATGCTACCTTATATAATGTTACTTACCCTACATTATTCATCTCATATGCATACGTATATACTGTACTCTATATCATCGACTGCATCCTTATGTAATACATGTATCACTAGCCACTTTAACTATGCCACTTTGTTTACATACTCATCTCATATGTATATACTGTACTCGTTACCATCTACTGTATCTTGCCTATACTGCTCTGTACCATCACTCATTCATATATTCTTATGTACATATTCTTTATCCCCTTACACTGTGTATAAGACAGTAGTTTAGGAATTGTTAGTTAGATTACTTGTTGGTTATTACTGCATTGTCGGAACTAGAAGCACAAGCATTTCGCTACACTCGCATTAACATCTGCTAACCATGTGTATGTGACAAATAAAATTTGATTTGAATTGCCACGCTGCTCTGCTACGCTGCTCTGCTACGCTGCTCTGCTATGCTGCTGCTGCTACGCTGCTGCTGCTACGCTGCTCTACTACGCTGCTCTGCTACGCTGCTCTACTACGCTGCTCTACTACGCTGCTCTACTACGCTGCTCTACTAAGCTGCTGCTGCTAGGCTGCTCTGCTACGCTGCTCTTCTACGCTGCTGCTGCTACGCTGCTGCTGCTACGCTGCTCTACTACGCTGCTCTGCTACGCTGCTCTACTACGCTGCTGCTGCTACGCTGCTCTGCTACGCTGCTCTGCTACGCTGCTGCTGCTACGCTGCTGCTGCTACGCTGCTGCTGCTACGCTGCTCTACTACGCTGCTCTGCTACGCTGCTCTACTACGCTGCTGCTGCTACGCTGCTCTGCTACGCTGCTCTGCTACGCTGCTCTGCTACGCTGCTGCTGCCACGCTGCTGCTGCCACGCTGCTGCTGCTACGCTGCTCTACTACGCTGCTCTACTACGCTGCTCTGCCACGCTGCTGCTGCCACGCTGCTGCTGCTACGCTGCTCTACTACGCTGCTCTACTACGCTGCTCTGCTACGCTGCTCTGCCACGCTGCTCTGCCACGCTGCTGCTGCCACGCTGCTGCTGCTACGCTGCTCTACTACGCTGCTCTACTACGCTGCTGCTGCTACAGCGTTTACTACTATAGCCCATAGAAACGCATTGAATAACACATTTATAAATGGAAAAAAAATACATTTAAAAAAATCATAAGGAATAAGGTTTTGAATTGTCTGTCCTATATCTAGGAGATATTAGACATATTCAAAAATTTTTGGACACATATTTAACTCCATGCTTCTATCCATTTGTATGGGTTACCTTCAGACGAGTCCCGTAACACATGGGGGAGTCGTAGAGCAAAACTGAGAACACCATCGTATTTGTGAGAGTCTCCCTTTTCCATAGTTTGTAGGCTCTTCGGACCCTACAGACTTTTTCATGAGAAGACCGATTTTGGGGATGTCTCATGGTCTGACAAACACCGCTGTCGCTCGGCAACCTTCCACCACAGATGTGGAAGGGTGACAGGCCTGCGGTGGATTGAGATACAGCCCATGCAGAAACTCATATCTCCAGCTTAAACTGATGGATTTTGATAGGGATTTTTTTATAATGTTGCTTAGATTGATGCACATGTGTCAATAGACTCTTAAGGATGAACCATTAGGCTTGATATCTCCATGAATTGATGTATTGTACTCATGTAAGAGGCAATAATACAAGTAGTATAGAAAGCCTTCCTATCAAAGTGTGTGTTTGTGTATCTATTATAAATGATGAATCCATGTGTAGGTTCCTGCAGCAGTCAATAACTACCACAGAGTCGTACCCCAGGTGTACCCCATATATGTGTATCTATTCGAGGTGATTATATGTCCAGGTAGTAGACGTGGCGGTGTACCTGCATGAGGTTCTCAGTTCCCTGTCTGAAGGAGTCACAGGCCACCGCAGCATAGAAGGCTTTTCTCTTCTTCTTATTCAGCCACATCTGGTTCTTCTCCATTCCAGCGTTCACATCTGTCAATGTCTCTGTTCTGGGGCCCTGGGGAGAGATAGGAGGGGATATTATCTCATAGCGCTGTGTGTGAAGGAGGAATTGAAGGATGAAGAACTTGGTGACTTTAATCAAATGTCTGTCCACTTACCACAAAGACTTCACATGTGAGACAGAGTCCGTAGTTCTTAGTGAAACAATGAGCCAGGTCCAGGAGTGCCGGTCTGTTCTGAGGTGCTCCTGTCAGCACCATACACTGAGGTCTGAGGAGGGGGGATAACAGTCAGTTATCGAAATCACATTAGTCTTCTTAACATTGTACACTTTCAGGTTAGAATGCAGAGCTGTATTGTACCTGTCCCCTTCTTTTCATTTCACCTCTAACCATGAACAGAGTAGGTTTTCTTCCACTCGCCATCCAACAGCATAGTAAGACGTGTAATACCAGTGGCTTCTGTTGGCTCTTACCTGAAGTTCTTAACATGGTCCTCTACTCCGGTCAGTGACAGAGCGTTGTTGACCGCGCTGACAAACGTCACGGCCTGAGTGGACGAGCCCCAGTTCACATCTGAGGACAACAGAACACACTGATGTTAACACTGAACTTAGAGATGCTACGTATGTCATATGTAGTAGCTATGTACATCTTATGTCATCCCTATGTACTCATTCCTTTATCATAGTATTACTTTTGGCCAGCCCAGGCTTCCCATGTGGTAATGTACACTGGTTCTCTGTGTGTGACTGGTTCATATGTATTCGAATGTCAGCGTGATGCAAATCAATGTCTGTGTCTCACTTGGCTTCTTGACAGTGACGTAGACATATAGGAAGATCTCGATTGCGTAGGTGAGGAGAGCAGCCCACCAGTTGATGACAAACATCACACCACAGCAGAGCACCGCTCCAAACAGAGACAACCACATGTTGTAGTACCTGTACGCTGGCCTCCAGCCTACACAGGGGAGAGATCACAGGAGACAACAGTTACAGAGTTACAGAGAGAGTAAAAGGTAGCGATTCCCAAACCTTCCATAACAAAGCCATCACCTACAGAGAGATGAACCTGGAGAAGAGTCCCCTAAGCAAGCTGGTCCTGGGGCTCTGTTCACAAACACAAACACACCCTATAGAGCCCCAAGACAACAGCACAATTAGACCCAACCAAATCATGAGAAAACAAAAAGATAATTACTTGACACATTGGAAAGAATTAACAAAAAAACAGAGCAAACTAGAATGCTATTTGGCCCTACACAGAGAGTACACAGCAGCAAAATACCTGACCACTGTGACTGACCCAAAATTAAGGAAAGCTTTGACTATGTACAGACTCAGTGAGCATAGCCTTGCTATTGAGAAAGGCCGCCGTAGGCAGACATGGCTCTCAAGAGAAGACAGGCTATGTGCTCACTGCCCACAAAATGAGGTGGAAACTGAGCTGCACTTCCTAACCTCCTGCCCAATGTATGACCATATTAGAGAGACATATTTCCCTCAGATTACACAGATCCACAAAGAATTTGAAAACAAATCCAATTTTGAAAAACTCCCATATCTACTGGGTGAAATTCCACAGTGTGCCATCACAGCAGCAAGATTTGTGGCCACGAGAAAAGGGCAACCAGTGAAGAACAAACACCATTGTAAATACAACCCATATTTATGCTTATTTATTTTATCTTGTGTCCTTTAACCATTTGTACATTGTTAAAACACTGTATATATATAATATGACATTTGCAATGTCTTTATTGTTTTGAAACTTCTGTATGAGTAATGTTTACTGTTAATTGTTATTGTTTTTCACTTTATATATTCACTTTATATATTATCTACCTTACTTGCTTTGGCAATGTTAACACATGTTTCCAAGGCAAATAAAGCCCTTGAATTGTATTGAACTGAGTTAAAGAGAGAGAGAGCTAAAGAAAGAGAGAGAGAGAGAGAGAGAGAGAGAGAGAGAGAGAGAGAGAGAGAGAGAGAGAGAGAGAGAGAGAGAGAGAGAGAGTTAGAGAGAGTACCTGGGGACTTAGCGTATGAAGCGTGGAAGCAGGAGAAGTTGATGAGGGCATACGATGCCAGGAAGAAGTTGGAGATGATGGGCGCGATGACGTTCAGATCGGCTGGACACACACAACACACACACACACACACACACAGTTGGACACACACACACACACACACACACACACACACACACACACACACACACACACACACACACACACACACACACACACACACACACACACACACACAGAGAGAGAGAGACACAACAGAGATTCATTTGAGTTGTTTGTGACATTACCAATATTAAACTAATTGGCGACTGTGGTTTTTCTTAAATGTGTGTAGTGACCTCACTTACCGATGATTATGAAGGCGACAGCGATAATGAAAGTCAGAACGTAGCCTCTGATTGGCTCGTTATTCTTGCCGTGTCCCTTGGCGAAGAACTTCAGTGCAGTGTAGATGTTGTCTTTACACAGAGCCTGAGAGGAGGAAGAGGAGGAAGAAGAGGAAGAGGGGGGTGAGAAGGTGAGGAGGAGCAGGAAGAGAAGGGTGGATGAAGAGGTGGGGGAGGAGGAAGAGAGAGAGGTAGAGGATGGAGGAGTGGGAGTTAGCTGATTGTAACATAGTTTGACAATTGTTGTCATCTGGCTAGAAGGAACATGAAAAAGAGAGAGGCTCTATTTCACTCATCATAGACCTTGTAGTAGTACCTGGAACCCTCAGAGCTGATGAATGAGGATCAAGTGAGCAGACAGATGATAGACAGTAGTAGTGTGACTGACCTGGAAGACTTTGGGTGCGCTGACGAGGGAGGCGAGGGCGGAGGAGAGGGTGGCAGAGAAGGTTCCTGCTGTGATGAGAGGACCGAACCCCGACACCATGGTCATCACCTGGGGAGGAGGAGACACAGGGGCTGTTTAGTTTCACTGGACTGTGTGTGTGTGTCTGGTTATTTTGTTGTGTTGCAGTGAGTGTTCCATTTTGTGTTGTTGTACTGAATGTGTAACTGTGTTGTTTGATTGTTGTTACATTGTTGTTGTTGTTCTTGTACCTGGAAGTTGTTCATGGAGCCAAACTTGCAGCTGCTGACATCACAGGAGGAGAAGTTCCATCCCTGCTCACAGGCAGCAGTGTTGGTACCATTACAGAACATGTCCATCCCTGTGGCAATGGTGTCGTTGATGTTTCCTGTTGCATCACGCACCACCGTGGCAGCTGATCAATCAGAAAACAGAACAGACACAACATTTAGGGAGGGTTTTGTGTGTGCGTTTGTGTGTGCGTTCTCGTGCGCGCATGCATCCTTACAGACACAGAGGGCGACTCCCAGGTATGTGACTCCAGTGATGAGGATGGCCAGCAGGGTTCCTTTAGGGAGGGCATCCTGGGGATCCTGCAGTAGAACCAGAGATAAACAGCAGAAGTGATAGCTGGAGGAAACAGTGGTTTGGATCTATGGGATCATCATTTTCTGCTGTTTAAAGTGAAGGTGCCTGTTCACAGACACAATAAAGAGTATTTCTCTCTCTCTCTTGCCATCCACCTCTCTCTCTCTCTCTCTCTCTCAATTCAATTCAATTCAAGGGCTTTATTGGCATGGGAAACATGTGTTAACATTGCCAAGGCAAGTAAGATAGATAATATATAAAGTGAAATAAACAATAAAAATTAACAGTAGACATCACTCTCTCTCTCTCTCTCTCTCTCTCTCTCTCTCTCTGTTTATCTCTCTCTCTCTCTCTCTCTCTCCAAGCTACCAATGACTTCACACAGGAAGAGGTTGTGCTACAGAAAAGCTACCCTAAAGAGAAATATACAGTAGTTTATAAAGCTACCCTAAAGATAAATATACAGTAGTTTATAAAGCTAACCTAAAGAGAAATATACAGTAGTTTATAAAGCTACCCTGAAGATAAATATACAGTAGTTTATAAAGCTACCCTAAAGAGAAATATACAGTAGTTTATAAAGCTACTTATAAAGCTACAAACTACTTCGTGAAAATAATCATATCTAAATCTGAAATGTCATAATATAATGTTAAGAAACATGACTACAAGAACACATCTCTCTGGAGTCGTATGTTAACAGTGAACTGAGATCTGTGTGGTCAGGCAGAGGAACATAGTGGGTCATTTTCTGCCCTTCATACCTTCAGGTCACCAGAGATGTTAGCTCCGGCCAGGATACCCGTGGCAGCAGGGAAGAAGATGGCGAACACAGAGAAGAACGTCTCTCCATCTCGGAAGTCCGGCGGTAAGTTCTCCATAAATATTTTGGCTGTGGGGGAGAAAGAGAAGAGAATAGATGAGGATGAGAAGGGTGTCTCTGTGTCAAACTGGTGATGCTGTCTCTGTGTGTCATTTGTGACAGAGTATTATGTGACAGAGTATAGAAAAATACATGTTCTCCTCCTGACCATGTGACCTGCGCAGGACAAACTCAGGGCTCTCTTCATGCAACTAATATAGCTTGATTATAAATGTGAGCATTATAAAGGTTATGTATTGGATGAATTCCTCTATCATTGTGAAGGAAACCTCTGTTGCCTTACCGTCATAGTTAAAGAATCCTTTGGACTTCTTGTCGGTGGAGGCTGGGATGCCAGTTCCTACGAAGACGTTGACGATGGCTACCAGGAGGATGATCAGCAAACCGATCTGGGCCTGAAGAGACAGGACATCAACAGGTTAGTCTGGGTTACAAAGTTTTCATATGACACTAGAGGACAGTTACAAGGTCACACCATTCCTCTCCAACAGCTGAAGAGGAGAAACCGACTGTGATAAGGAGCTGAACACATTCTGATCTCAGTTACGGTCAATATCAGACATGGAATTGAAAGATGTCAAGTTGATATCAGTTGATTCATTTTCTACTGGAAACATGGGGATTTGAACCACACTGTATGTGGATCTGTCTCTAGCTGTACAGTGAAGTGCAGTGTAGCGTAGTGAGAGTAGCATAATGTAGTGTAGTGTATGTGTTGTGTATTATATCATGCTGTGTAGTAGTGTAGCGTAGTATAATGTATTGTAGTATAATGTATTGTAGTATAATGTAGTGTATTATAATGTAGTGTATTATAATGTAGCGTATTATAATGTAGCGTATTATAATGTGCGTAGTGTAGCATAGTATAATGTATTGTAGTAAAATGTAGTGTAGTATAATGCAGTATAGCATAGTATAATGTAGTGTAGTATATTATAATGTAGTGCAGCTTAGTGTAGTATAATGTTGTATAATGTAGTGTAGTATAATGTAGAATAGTGTAGCGTAGTGTAGTATAATGTAGTGTAGCATAGTATAATGTAGTGCAGCGTAGTATAATGTAGTGTAGCATAGTATAATGTAGTGTAGCGTAGTATAATGTAGTGGAATGTAGCATAGTATAGTGTAGTACAATGTAGTGTAGTATAATGTGGTATAATGTTGTGTAGAGTAGTATAATATAATGTCGCGTAGAATAGTATAATGTAATGTAGTGTAGAGTAGAGTAGTATAATGTAATGTAGTGTAGAGTAGAGTAGTAATAATGTAATGTAGTGTAGAGTAGTGTAATGTAATGTAATGTATATAATGTAATGTAGTAGAGTAGTATAATGTAATGTAGTGTAGAGTAGAGTAGAGTAGTGTAATGTAATGTAATGTAATGTGTAGAGTAGTATAATGTAATGTAGAGTAATGTAATGTAATGTAGAGTAGTGTAAGTAGTATAATGTAATGTAGTGTATAATGTAATGTAGAGTAGTATAATGTAATGTAGTGTAGAGTAGAGTAGTATAATGTAATGTAGTGTAGAGTAGTAATGTAGAGTGTAATGTAATGTGTAATGTAATGTGTAGAGTAATATAATGTAATGAAGCGTAGAGTAGTATAATGTAATGTAGTGTAGAGTAGAGTAGTGTAATGTAGTGTAGAGTAGTATAATGTAATGTAGAGTAGAGTAATGTAATGTAATGTATTGTAGAGTAGTATAATGTAATGTAGAGTAGTATAATGTAATGTAGAGTAGTGTAATGTAGCGTAGAGTAGAGTAGTATAATGTAATGTAGAGTATAGTAATGTAATGTATTGTAGAGTAGTATAATGTAATGTAGATTAGAGTAGAGTAGTGTAATGTAGAGTAGTGTAATGTAATGTATTGTAGAGTAGAGAGGTAGAGATATTGGTGTGTAGAGTAGCGTAGAGTAGAGTAGTATAATGTAATGTAGTGTAGAGTAGAGTAGTATAATGTAATGTAAAGTAGTAGTAGTATAATGTAATGTAGTGTAGTGTAAGGTACCGTAGTGTAGAGTAGTATAATGTAATGTAGTGTAGAGTCGTATAGTATAATATAATGTAGAGTAGTATAATGTAATGTATCGTAGAGTAGTGTAATGTAATGTAGAGTAGTATAATGTAATGTAGTGTAGTGTATTATAATGTATTGTAGTGTAGTGTGGTATAATGTAATGTATCGTAGAGTAGAGTAGTATAATGTAATGTAGAGTAGTATAATGTAATGTAGTGTAGTATAATGTAATGTAGCGTAGTATAATGTAATGTAGTGTAGAGTACTATAATGTAGTGTAGGGTAGTATAATGTAATGTAGTGTAGAGTAGTATAATGTAATGTAGCATAGAGTAGAGTAGTATAATGTAATGTAGAGTAGTATAATGTAATGTAGTGTAGAGTAGTATAATGTAATGTAGTGTAGAGTAGTGTAATGTAATGTAGCGTAGAGTAGTATTAGGTAGTGTAGAGTAGTATAATGTAATGTAGCATAGAGTAGAGTAGTATAATGTAATGTAGAGTAGTATGATGTAATGTAGGGTAGTATAATGTAATGTAGTGTAGAGTAGTATAATGTAATGTAAAGTAGTAGTAGTGTTGTGTAGTATATTGTAATGTAGAGTAGTATAATGTAATGTAGTGTAGAGCAGTATAATGTAATGTAGTGTAGAGTAGTATAACGTAATGTAGAGTAGTATAATGTAATGTAGCGTAGAGTAGTATAATTTAATGTAATGTAGCGTAGAGTAATGTAATGTAGCGTAGTATAATGTAATGTAATGTAGCGTAGAGTAGTATAATGTAATGTATCGTAGAGTAGCATAACGTAATGTAGAGTAGTATAATGTAATGTAGCGTAGAGTAGTATAATGTAATGTAATGTAATGTAGCGTAGAGTAGTGTAATGTAATTTAGAGTTGAGTATTATAATGTAATGTAGAGTAGTATAATGTAATGTAGAGTAGTATAATGTAATGTAGCATAGTATAATGTAATGTAGAGTAGTATAATGTAGTGTCGTGTAGAGTAGTATAATGTAATGTAGAGTAGAGTAGTGTAATGTAGTGTAGTGTAGTATAATGTAATGTAGAGTAGTATAATGTAATGTAGAGTAGTATAATGTAATGTAGCGTAGATTAGAGTAGTGTAATGTAGCGTAGAGTAGTATACTGTAATGTAGCATAGAGTAGAGTAATGTAATGTAGCGTAGAGTAGTATAATGTAATGTAGAGTAGTATAATGTAATGTAGAGTAGTATAATGTAATGTAGCGTAGATTAGAGTAGTGTAATGTAGTGTAGAGTAGTATACTGTAATGTAGCATAGAGTAGAGTAATGTAATGTAGCGTAGAGTAGTATAATGTAATGTAGCGTATAGTAGGGTAGTGTAATGTAGTGTAGAGTACTGTAATTTAGCGTAGAGTACTATAATGTAATTTACCGTAGAGTCGAGTAGAGTAGCATTGTGTAATGTACCGTAGCGTAGAGTAGAGTAGTATAATGTAATGTAGAGCAGTATAATGTAATGTAGAGTAGAGTAGTGTAATTTAGTGTAGAGTAGTATAATGTAATGTAGAGTAGTGTAATGTAATGTAGAGTAGAGTAGAGTAGTGTAATGTAATGTAATGTAGCGTAGAGTAATATAATGTAATGTAGTGTAGAGTAGTATAATATAATGTAGAGTAGTATAATGTAATGTAGAGTAGAGTAGAGTAGAGTAGTGTAATGTAATGTAATGTAGCGTAGAGTAATATGATGTAATGTAGTGTAGAGTAGTATAATGTAATGTAGAGCAGTATAATGTAATGTAGAGTAGAGTAGTGTAATTTAGTGTAGAGTAGTATAATGTAATGTAGAGTAGTGTAATGTAATGTAGAGTAGAGTAGAGTAGTGTAATGTAATGTAATGTAGCGTAGAGTAATATAATGTAATGAAGCGTAGAGTAGTATAATGTAATGTAGAGTAGAGTAGTGTAATTTAGTGTAGAGTAGTATAATGTAATGTAGAGTAGAGTAGTATAATGTAATGTAGAGTAGAGTAGTATAATGTAATGTAGAGTAGTATAATGTAATGTAGAGTAGAGTAGTGTAATTTAGTGTAGAGTAGTATAATGTAATGTAGAGTAGAGTAGTATAATGTAATGTAGAGTAGAGTAGTATAATGTAATGTAGAGTAGTATAATGTAATGTAGAGTAATGTAATGTAGCGTAGAGTAGTATAATGTAATGTAGAGTAGTATAATGTAATGTAGAGTAGAGTAGTGTAATTTAGTGTAGAGTAGTATAATGTAATGTACCGTAGCGTAGAGTAGAGTAGTATAATGTAATGTAGCGTAGAGTAGTATAATGTAATGTAGCTTAGAGTCGTGTAATGTAGCGTAGAGTAGAGTAGTCTAATGTAGAGTAGTGTAGTATAATGTAATGTAGAGTAGTATACTGCAATGTAGCATAGATTAGAGTAGTGTAATGTAATGTAGAGTAATATAATGTCATGTAGCGTAGAGTAGCGTACTGTTGTATAATGTAGTGTAGTATAATGTTGTCACGTTCTGACCATCGTTCGTGTGTGTTTTCCTTGTTTTATTGTTGGTCAGGACGTGAGCTGGGTGGGCATTCTATGTTGTGTGTCTAGTTTGTCTGTTTCTGTGTTTGGCCTGATATGGTTCTCAATCAGAGGCAGGTGTTAGTCATTGTCTCTGATTGGGAACCATATTTCGGTAGCCTGTTTTGTGTTGGGTTTTGTGGGTGATTGTTCCTGTCTTTGTGTTTGTGGCACCAGATAGGACTGTTTTGGTTTTTGCACGTTTCTTGTTTTGTAGATTGTCGTACTTTCATCTTTATTAAAGATGCACAAAACTAACCACGCTGCATTTTGGTCCGCCTCTCTTTCCCCACAAGAAAACCATTACAAATGTAGTATAATGTAGAGTAGTGTTGTTTATTGTAGTGTACTGTAGTTTAATGTAGTATAATGAGTAGTATAATGTAATGTAGCATAGTCTAGTATAATGTAGTATAATGTAGCATAGTGTTGTATAATGTAGTGTACTGTAGTTTAATGTAGTATAATGTGTAGTATAATGTAATGTAGCGTAGTGTTGAATAATGCAGTGTACTGTAGTTTAATGTAGTATAATGTGTAGTGTAATGTAATGTAGCGTAGTGTTGTATAATGTAGTGTACTGTAGTTTAATGTAGTATAATGTGTAGTATAATGTAATGTAGCGTAGTGTTGTATAATGTAGTGTACTGTAGTTTAATGTAGTATAATGTGTAGTATAATGTAATGTAGCGTAGTGTTGTATAATGTAGCGTAGTGTTGTATAATGCAGTGTACTGTAGTTTAATGTAGTATAATGTGTAGTATAATGTAATGTAGCGTAGTGTAGTATAATGTAGTATAATGTAGCGTAGTGTTGTATAATGTAGTGTACTGTAGTTTAATGTAGTATAATGTGTAGTATAATGTAATGTAGCGTAGTGTTGTATAATGCAGTGTACTGTAGTTTAATGTAGTATAATGTGTAGTATAATGTAATGTAGCGTAGTGTTGCATAATGTAGTGTACTGTAGTTTAATGTAGTATAATGTGTAGTATAATGTAATGTAGCGTAGTGTTGTATAATGCAGTGTACTGTAGTTTAATGTAGTATAATGTGTAGTATAATGTAATGTAGCGTAGTGTTGTATAATGTAGTGTACTGTAGTTTAATGTAGTATAATGTGTAGTATAATGTAATGTAGTGTTGTATAATGTAGTGTACTGTAGTTTAATGTAGTATAATGTGTAGTATAATGTAATGTAGCGTAGTGTTGTATAATGCAGTGTACTGTAGTTTAATGTAGTATAATGTGTAGTATAATTTAATGTAGCATAGTCTAGTATAATGTAGTATAATGTAGTGTAGTGTTGTATAATGCAGTGTACTGTAGTTTAATGTAGTATAATGTAATGTATAATGTAATGTAGCGTAGTGTTGTATAATGTAGTGTACTGTAGTTTAATGTAGTATAATGTGTAGTATAATGTAATGTAGCGTAGTGTTGTATAATGTAGTGTACTGTAGTTTAATGTAGTATAATGTGTAGTGTAATGTAATGTAGCGTAGTGTTGTTTAATGCAGTGTACTGTAGTTTAATGTAGTATAATGTGTAGTGTAATGTAATGTAGCGTAGTGTAGTATCTCACCTTGGCCTCCCACTCCATCCCGGCCACTGAGATCCCCAGCAGCAGTACCACCGAGATACAGCCGATGATCCTGATGTCATTCAGCTCATCTATCATCATGGCATCGTTTTCCTGTAGAGGAGAGGGAAGGAGGGGGAGAGAGGGACCACAGTCAGTGATCTGACACACACACACACACACACACACACACACACACACACACACACACACACACACACACACAGATGCTACGTACCTTGAGTAGGTCAACCACAGTCTCTGCGAAGCCCACCACGTACATCGCCACGGCAACAGCGTTAGCGAAGGCGAAGATGAGACCAATGGAACCGCCAAACTCTGGTCCCAGACTACGTGATATCAGGTAGTACGCCCCTCCTGGAAACCAATCAGTCATAACATTCCTATACTTGTACATACAGTGGACACAGAGCAGGTAGGGAGCAGGGAGAATAACATTCCTATACTTGTACATACAGTGGACACAGAGCAGGTAGGGAGCGGGGATAATAACATTCCTATACTTGTACATACTGTGGACACAGAGCAGGTAGGGAGCAGGGAGAATAACATTCCTATACTTGTACATACAGTGGACACAGAGCAGGTAGCGAGCAGGGAGAATAACATTCCTATACTTGTACATACAGTGGACACAGAGCAGGTAGGGAGCGGGGATAATAACATTCCTATACTTGTACATACAGTGGACACAGAGCAGGTAGCGAGCAGGGAGAATAACATTCCTCTACTTGTACATACAGTGGACACAGAGCAGGTAGCGAGCAGGGAGAATAACATTCCTATACTTGTACATACAGTGGACAGTCATTGAGAACAACCTTAGAGCTCTCCCTGTTTTTCACCATTGTCTCATGTTTATAATGTGTTGATTGCCTGTATGAAGCCTCGCTACTGTTATTTTACTGCTGCTCTTTAATTATTTGTTATTTGTTTATTTATTTTTTTCTTATATGTTTTTTTTACTTAGCACTTAGTTTTCTCAAAACATTGTTGGTTAAGGACTTGTAAGTAAACATTTCACTGTAAGGTCTTCCGACACCTGTTGTATTCGGCGCATGTGACAAATAACATTTGATTTGATTTGGTTGACTCACCTCCGCGTACCACTCCATTGGTGCAAATAGCAGACATGGAGAGACCTGTGACGGTGGTCACCACACAGCTCAGAGCAATGACCACAATGCCCAGACCTAAAACACAAAATACCTGTTAATCCAACTCACCCCTGCTCAGCCCATTTACAGTCTGTCTACATGTGAAGGCATGCAATGTTTTGCAAAGTTTGAATTCCACAGTGAAGCCTTCTGTCCCCTCCAGTCACCTCTAACACCTTGAGAAACACAGGGAAGCCTTTTGTCCCCTTCTGTCCCCTTCTGTCCCCTCCAGTCACCTCTAACACCTTGAGAAACACAGGGAAGCCTTCTGTCCCCTTCTGTCCCCTTCTGTCCCCTCCAGTCACCTTTAACACCTTAAGAAACACAGTGAAGCCTTCTGTCCCCTCCAGTCACCTCTAACACCTTGAGAAACACAGTGAAGCCTTCTGTCCCCTCCAGTCACCTCTAACACCTTGAGAAACACAGTGAAGCCTTCTGTCCCCTCCAGTCACCTCCAACACCTTGAGAAACACAGTGAAGCCTTCTGTCCCCTCCAGTCACCTCTAACACCTTGAGAAACACAGTGAAGCCTTCTGTCCCCTCCAGTCACCTCTAACACCTTAAGAAACACAGTGAAGCCTTCTGTCCCCTCCAGTCACCTCTAACACCTTGAGAAACACAGTGAAGCCTTCTGTCCCCTCCAGTCACCTCTAACACCTTGAGAAACACAGTGAAGCATTCTGTCCCCTCCAGTCACCTCTAACACCTTGAGAAACACAGGGAAGCATTCTGTCCCCTCCAGTCACCTCTAACACCTTGAGAAACACAGTGAAGCATTCTGTGTGTCTGAAATGGTCCATTCTCAGGACTAATGGTGCTGTAGGCCTGTAGGCTGTTAGTTCCAGCAGGCGGTTTACTCTGATATCTGTCATGGTCTCTATCTGCACTGCAGCCAGCCCTCTGAAATGCATTAGTTATGCTCCATAAAGAGGTCCTCACCCCTGATAAACACACACATGCACACAAACACACACACATACACACACCTGGTACATTCAAGCTACTTCCCTTGCTTTGACCTCAGAGTGAAGGACACTGGGAGCTGACTGGTTGTCTTTTTGTGTTGTACATATTTCTACACTCTCAGAAACAAAGAGTGCAACAAAGAATGTCCCAGTAGGTCAGTGGTATTCAAACTTTTTCAGTGGGGAGCCAATTTTTTCCACCAGAATTTCTGGGGACCCCATTTTCCCCCCAATAATTTCTTGCGACCCCAACACAAATCTAAAGACACAACCTTAAAATGTTCATTGCATATTAATTTCTTATCAACATGAAAAGAAACCAATTAATACATTTTCTCAATAAAATTGTAGCTTTCAAATGATCTTTCTCAAAACGTTTGTATATTGTATACAGTAATACAGTAATAATCTGTACTCCTCATTGTTTAAAATGTGATTTTTTAAAACATTTTGGCGACCCCACTGCAGTTACCCCATCGTGACCCCAACTTTAAATACCACTTCTGTAGGGGAGTATTGGGGAACCCTCTGAAATTAAGATAGGTAGAACTCTTTCTGGTTCCCTATACCAACCTTTATCTATTTGGAATCCAGATGATGTTTTTGTAACCTGGTTCTTTTTGGAAACCTAACGGCTTCTATCTGACCTGTTGTCCTACAGGAACAAATGTGCTACATAGCACTCTTTTTTATGATAGTTTATGTGGTGTAATTATTTATTACTCTGTGTTGTACTTACCCCAGCCGGCCTGTCCAAACACCCAGGACAGACGGATGAACAGCATCACACCCCAGATGTTCAACATACATCTCACCTAGAGAGGAGGAAAGACAAGAGGAGAGAGAGGAGGAGAGACAGGAGGAGAGACAGAAGGAGAGACAGGAGGAGAGGAGAGAGGAGGAGAGACAGGAGGAGAGAGGAGGAGAGACAGGAGGAGAGAGAGGAGGAGAGACAGGGGAGCGAGGGGAGGAGAGAGAGAAGGAGAGAGAGAGGAGGAGACAGAGGAGGAGAGACAGGAGGAGAGAGAGGAGGGGAGAGGAGGAGAGAGGAGAGAGGAGGAGAGAGAGGAGTAAGAGAGGAGAGAGGAGGAGAGACAGGAGAAGAGCGATTGGAGGAGAGACAGGAGGAGAGCGAGGGGAGGAGAGAGACAGGAGAAGACAGAGGAGGAGAGAGAGGAGAGAGAGGAGGAGAGCAAGGTGGGGAGAGAGAGGAGGAGAGAGACAGGAGGAGACAGAGGACGAGAGAGAGGAGGAGAGAGATGAGGAAAGAGGGGAGGAGAGAGACAGAGAGTAGGAGAGAGACAGGGGAGACAGAGGAGGAGAGACAGGAAGAGAGACAGGGGAGGAGAGAGAGGAGGAGAGAGACAGGAGGAGACAGAGGAGGCGAGAGAGGACGAGAGAGAGGAGGAGAGAGACAGAGAGTAGGAGAGAGGCTAGGTTAGGTAGAGACTGGGGTTAGCCCTGAGTTACTCACAGGGCAGGATCACTTTGACCTTGTCTCTTCGCTTCCAGTCAGATCGTAGTTAGGTTAGATAGAGACCGGGTTATGACAGAATGACTATCTGAATCTCTTTATCGCTGTGTCAGTGTCTGTGGCTTCCAGACAGATCATGTGACCTGTCAGGGTATCACTGAGGTATGCAGGTTAACTCATTGAGGCTGGGTTGTGATATACAGCTCAGGAGTGGCCAGGGTGACCCCCAGTAGAAGAAGTTCCCATAACCTGACCACACAGACCAGGACTCCCCATCCACCCTGCTCGATATCCAGCAACACTCTCTAAGACCAGTCCCCATAACCAACTGCCCTCACCAGGATCCCATTAGGCCAGTCCCCATAACCAACTGCCCTCTACAGGTTCCCATTAGGACAGTCCCCATAACCAACTGCCCTCACCAGGATCCCATTAGGCCAGTCCCCATAACAAACTGCCCTCTACAGGTTCCCAGGTTCCCATTAGGACAGGCCAGATCCCATAACCAACTGCCCACACCAGGACCCCATTAAGAACCATCCTAATCCTGCCCCAATACAACCCATCTCTACTCCCAGGACCATCCTAACCCTGCACCAATATAACCCATCACTACTCCCAGGACCCTCCTAACCCTGCCCCAATATAACCCATCTCCACTCCCCAGGGCCCTCCTAACCCTGCCCCAATATAACCCATCTCTACTCCCAGGACCCTCCTAACCCTGCCCCAATATAACCCATCTCCACTCCCCAGGGCCCTCCTAACCCTGCCCCAAAATAACCCATCTCTACTCCCAGGACCCTCCTAAACCTGCCCCAAAATAATCCATCTCTACTCCCAGGACCCTCCTAACCCTGCCCCAAAATAACCCATCTCTACTCCCAGGACCCTCCTAACCCTGCCCCAAAATAACCCATCTCTACTCCCAGGACCCTCCTAACCCTGCCCAATATAACCCATCTCTACTAACCAGGGCCCTCCTAACCCTGCCCAATATAACCCATCACTACTCCCAGGACCCTCCTAACCCTGCCCCAATATAACCCATCACTACTCCCAGGACCCTCCTAACCCTGCCCAATATAACCCATCACTACTCCCAGGACCCTCCTAACCCTGCCCCAATATAACCCATCTCTACTAACCAGGACCCTCCTAACCCTGCCCCAATATAACCCATCTCTACTAACCAGGACCCTCCTAACCCTGCCCCAATATAACCCATCTCTACTCCCAGGACCCTCCTAACCCTGCCCCAATATAACCCATCTCTACTCCCAGGACCCTCCTAACCCTGCCCCAATATAACCCATCTCCACTACCCAGGACTCTCCTAACTCTGCCCCAATATAACCCATCTCTCCTCCCAGGACTCTCCTAACCCTGCCCCAATATAACCCATCTCTACTCCCAGGACTCTCCTAACCCTACCCCAATATAACCCATCTCTACTCCCAGGACTCTCCTAACCCTGCCCCAATATAACCCATCTCTACTCCCAGGACTCTCCTAACCCTGCCCCAATATAACCCATCTCTACTCCCAGGACTCTCCTAACCCTACCCCAAAATAACCCATCTCTACTAACCAGGACCCTTCCTAACCCTGCCCCAATATAACCCATCTCTACTCCCAGGACCCTCCTAACCCTGCCCCAATATAACCCATCTCTACTAACCAGGACCCTCCTAACCCTGCCCCAATATAACCCATCTCTACTCCCAGGACCCTCCTAACCCTGCCCCAATATAACCCATCTCTACTCCCAGGACCCTCCTAACCCTGCCCCAATATAACCCATCTCTACTCCCAGGACCCTCCTAAACCTGCCCCGAAATAACCCATCTCTACTAACCAGGACCCTCCTAACCCTGCCCCAATATAACCCATCTCTACTCCCCAGGACCCTCCTAACCCTGCCCCAATATAACCCATCTCTACTAACCAGGACCCTCCTAACCCTGCCCAATATAACCCATCTCTACTCCCAGGACCCTCCTAACCCTGCCCCAATATAACCCATCACTACTCCCAGGACCCTCCTAACCCTGCCCCAATATAACCCATCTCTACTAACCAGGACCCTCCTAACCCTGCCCCAATATAACCCATCTCCACTCCCCAGGGCCCTCCTAACCCTGCCCCAATATAACCCATCTCTACTCCCAGGACCCTCCTAACCCTGCCCCAATATAACCCATCTCTACTCCCAGGACCCTCCTAACCCTGCCCCAATATAACCCATCTCTACTAACCAGGACCCTCCTAACCCTGCCCCAATATAACCCATCTCTACTCCCAGGACCCTCCTAACCCTGCCCCAATATAACCCATCTCTACTCCCCAGGACCCTCCTAACCCTGCCCCAATATAACCCATCTCTACTCCCCAGGACCCTCCTAACCCTGCCCCAATATAACCCATCTCTACTCCCAGGACCCTCCTAACCCTGCCCCAATATAACCCATCTCTACTCCCAGGACTCTGCCCCTAACCCCAGGACCCTCCTAACCCTGCCCCAATATAACCCATCTCTACTCCCAGGACCCTCCTAACCCTGCCCCAATATAACCCATCTCTACTCCCAGGACCCTCCTAACCCTGCCCCAATATAACCCATCTCTACTCCCCAGGACCCTCCTAACCCTGCCCCAATATAACCCATCTCTACTCCCAGGACCCTCCTAACCCTGCCCCAATATAACCCATCTCTACTCCCCAGGACCCTCCTAACCCTGCCCCAATATAACCCATCTCTACTCCCAGGACCCTCCTAACCCTGCCCCAATATAACCCATCTCTACTCCCCAGGACCCTCCTAACCCTGCCCCAATATAACCCATCTCTACTCCCCAGGACCCTCCTAACCCTGCCCCAATATAACCCATCTCTACTCCCAGGACCCTCCTAACCCTGCCCCAAAATAACCCATCTCTACTCCCCAGGACCCTCCTAACCCTGCCCCAATATAACCCATCTCTACTCCCAGGACCCTCCTAACCCTGCCCCAATATAACCCATCTCTACTCCCCAGGACCCTCCTAACCCTGCCCCAATATAACCCATCTCTACTCCCAGGACCCTCCTAACCCTGCCCCAATATAACCCATCTCTACTCCCAGGACCCTCCTAACCCTGCCCCAATATAACCCATCTCTACTCCCCAGGACCCTCCTAACCCTGCCCCAATATAACCCATCTCTACTCCCAGGACCCTCCTAACCCTGCCCCAATATAACCCATCTCTACTCCCCAGGACCCTCCTAACCCTGCCCCAATATAACCCATCTCTACTCCCCAGGACCCTCCTAACCCTGCCCCAATATAACCCATCTCTACTCCCCAGGACCCTCCTAACCCTGCCCCAATATAACCCATCTCTACTCCCAGGGCCCTCCTAACCCTGCCCCAATATAACCCATCTCTACTCCCAGGACCCTCCTAACCCTGCCCAATATAACCCATCACTACTCCCAGGACCCTCCTAACCCTGCCCAATATAACCCATCTCTACTCACCAGGACCCTTCCTAACCCTGCCCCAATATAACCCATCTCTACTAACCAGGACCCTCCTAACTCTGCCCCAATATAACCCATCTCTACTCCCAGGACCCTCCTAACCCTGCCCCAATATAACCCATCTCTACTCCCAGGACCCTCCTAACCCTGCCCCAATATAACCCATCTCTACTCCCAGGACCCTCCTAACTCTGCCCCAATATAACCCATCTCTACTCCCCAGGACCCTCCTAACCCTGCCCCAATATAACCCATCTCTACTCCCAGGACCCTCCTAACCCTGCCCCAATATAACCCATCTCTACTCCCAGGACCCTCCTAACCCTGCCCCAATATAACCCATCTCTACTAACCAGGACCCTCCTAACCCTGCCCCAATATAACCCATCTCTACTCCCCAGGACCCTCCTAACCCTGCCCCAATATAACCCATCTCTACTCCCAGGACCCTCCTAACCCTGCCCCAATATAACCCATCTCTACTCCCAGGACCCTCCTAACCCTGCCCCAATATAACCCATCTCTACTCCCAGGACCCTCCTAACCCTGCCCCAATATAACCCATCTCTACTAACCAGGACCCTCCTAACCCTGCCCCAATATAACCCATCTCTACTCCCAGGACCCTCCTAACCCTGCCCCAATATAACTCATCACTACTCCCAGGACCCTCCTAACCCTGCCCCAATATAACCCATCTCTACTCCCCAGGACCCTCCTAACCCTGCCCCAATATAACCCATCTCTACTCCCAGGACCCCCAGGACCCTCCTAACCCTGCCCCAATATAACCCATCTCTACTCCCAGGACCCTCCTAACCCTGCCCCAATATAACCCATCTCTACTAACCAGGACCCTCCTAACCCTGCCCCAATATAACCCATCTCTACTCCCAGGACCCTCCTAACCCTGCCCCAATATAACCCATCTCTACTCCCAGGACCCTCCTAACCCTGCCCCAATATAACCCATCTCTACTCCCAGGACCCTCCTAACCCTGCCCCAATATAACCCATCTCTACTCCCAGGACCCTCCTAACCCTGCCCCAATATAACCCATCTCTACTCCCAGGACCCTCCTAACCCTGCCCCAATATAACCCATCTCTACTCCCAGGACCCTCCTAACCCTGCCCCAATATAACCCATCTCTACTCCCAGGACCCTCCTAACCCTGCCCCAATATAACCCATCTCTACTCCCAGGACCCTCCTAACCCTGCCCCAATATAACCCATCTCTACTCCCCAGGACCCTCCTAACCCTGCCCCAATATAACCCATCTCTACTCCCAGGACCCTCCTAACCCTGCCCCAATATAACCCATCTCTACTCCCAGGACCCTCCTAACCCTGCCCCAATATAACCCATCTCTACTCCCAGGACCCTCCTAACCCTGCCCCAATATAACCCATCTCTACTCCCAGGACCCTCCTAACCCTGCCCCAATATAACCCATCTCTACTCCCAGGACCCTCCTAACCCTGCCCCAATATAACCCATCTCTACTCCCCAGGACCCTCCTAACCCTGCCCCAATATAACCCATCTCTACTCCCCAGGACCCTCCTAACCCTGCCCAATATAACCCATCTCTACTCCCCAGGACCCTCCTAACCCTGCCCCAATATAACCCATCTCTACTCCCAGGACCCTCCTAACCCTGCCCCAATATAACCCATCTCTACTCCCAGGACCCTCCTAACCCTGCCCCAATATAACCCATCTCTACTCCCCAGGACCCTCCTAACCCTGCCCCAATATAACCCATCTCTACTCCCCAGGACCCTCCTAACCCTGCCCCAATATAACCCATCTCTACTCCCAGGACCCTCCTAACCCTGCCCCAATATAACCCATCTCTACTCCCCAGGACCCTCCTAACCCTGCCCCAATATAACCCATCTCTACTCCCCAGGACCCTCCTAACCCTGCCCCAAAATAACCCATCTCTACTCCCAGGACCCTCCTAACCCTACCCCAATATAACCCATCTCTACTCCCCAGGACCCTCCTAACCCTGCCCCAATATAACCCATCTCTACTCCCAGGACCCTCCTAACCCTGCCCCAATATAACCCATCTCTACTCCCCAGGACCCTCCTAACCCTGCCCCAATATAACCCATCTCTACTCCCCAGGACCCTCCTAACCCTGCCCCAATATAACCCATCTCTACTCCCAGGACCCTCCTAACTCTGCCCCAATATAACCCATCTCTACTCCCCAGGACCCTCCTAACCCTGCCCCAATATAACCCATCTCTACTCCCCAGGACCCTCCTAACCCTGCCCCAATATAACCCATCTCTACTCCCCAGGACCCTCCTAACCCTGCCCCAATATAACCCATCTCTACTCCCAGGACCCTCCTAACCCTGCCCCAATATAACCCATCTCTACTCCCAGGACCCTCCTAACCCTGCCCCAAATAACCCATCTCTACTCCCCAGGACTAACCCTGCCCCTAAACTCCTCCCAGGCCCCAATATAACCCATCTCTACTCCCAGGACCCTCCTAACCCTGCCCCAATATAACCCATCTCTACTCCCAGGACCCTCCTAACCCTGCCCCAATATAACCCATCTCTACTCCCCAGGACCCTCCTAACCCTGCCCCAATATAACCCATCTCTACTCCCCAGGACCCTCCTAACCCTGCCCCAATATAACCCATCTCTACTCCCCAGGACCCTCCTAACCCTGCCCCAATATAACCCATCTCTACTCCCAGGACCCTCCTAACCCTGCCCCAATATAACCCATCTCTACTCCCCAGGACCCTGCCCCAATATAAATCTCTACTCCCAGGACCCCCAATATAACCCATCTCTACTCCCCAGGACCCTCCTAACCCTGCCCCAATATAACCCATCTCTACTAACCAGGACCCTCCTAACCCTGCCCCAATATAACCCATCTCTACTAACCAGGACTCCTCCTAACCCTGCCCCAATATAACCCACTACCATCTCTACTCCCCAGGACCCTCCTAACCCTGCCCCAATATAACCCATCTCTACTCCCAGGACCCTCCTAACTCTGCCCCAATATAACCCATCTCTACTCCCCAGGACCCTCCTAACCCTGCCCCAAAATAACCCATCTCTACTCCCCAGGACCCTCCTAACCCTGCCCCAATATAACCCATCTCTACTCCCAGGACCCTCCTAACCCTACCCCAATATAACCCATCTCTACTCCCAGGACCCTCCTAACCCTGCCCCAATATAACCCATCTCTACTCCCCAGGACCCTCCTAACCTCTGCCCCAATATAACCCATCTCTACTCCCCAGGACCCTCCTAACCCTGCCCCAATATAACCCATCTCTACTCCCAGGACCCCCTAACCCTGCCCCAATATAACCCATCTCTACTAACCAGGACCCTCCTAACCCTGCCCCAATATAACCCATCTCTACTAACCAGGACCCTCCTAACCCTGCCCCAATATAACCCATCTCTACTCCCCAGGACCCTCCTAACCCTGCCCCAATATAACCCATCTCTACTCCAGGACCCTCCTAACCCTGCCCCAATATAACCCATCTCTACTCCCCAGACCCTCCTAACTCTGACCCATCTCTACTAACCAGGACCCTCCTAACTCTGCCCCAATATAACCCATCTCTACTAACCAGGACCCTCCTAACTCTGCCCCAATATAACCCATCTCTACTAACCAGGACCCTCCTAACCCTGCCCCAATATAACCCATCTCTACTCCCCAGGACCCTCCTAACCCTGCCCCAATATAACCCATCTCTACTAACCAGGACCCTCCTAACCCTGCCCCAATATAACCCATCTCTACTAACCAGGACCCTCCTAACTCTGCCCCAATATAACCCATCTCTACTAACCAGGACCCTCCTAACTCTGCCCCAATATAACCCATCTCTACTAACCAGGACCCTCCTAACTCTGCCCCAATATAACCCATCTCCTACCCATTTCCCCAGGACCCTCCTAACCCTGCCCCAATATAACCCATCTCTACTCCCCAGGACCCTCCTAACTCTGCCCCAATATAACCCATCTCTACTCCCCAGGACCCTCCTAACTCTGCCCCAATATAACCCATCTCTACTAACCAGGACCCTCCTAACCCTGCCCCAATATAACCCATCTCTACTAACCAGGACCCTCCTAACCCTGCCCCAATATAACCCATCTCTACTAACCAGGACCCTCCTAACTCTGCCCCAATATAACCCATCTCTACTAACCAACCCTCCCCTGCCCCAATATAACCCATCTCTACTCCCCAGGACCCTCCTAACCCTGCCCCAATATAACCCATCTCTACTCCCAGGACCTCCTAACCCTGCCCCAATATAACCCATCTCTACTAACCAGGACCCTCCTAACCCTGCCCCAATATAACCCATCTCTACTCCCAGGATCCTCCTAACCCTGCCCCAATATAACCCATCTCTACTCCCAGGACCCTCCTAACCCTGCCCCAATATAACCCATCTGTACTAACCAGGACCCTCCTAACCCTGCCCCAATATAACCCATCTCTACTCCCAGGACCCTCCTAACTCTGCCCCAATATAACCCATCTCTACTCCCAGGACCCTCCCTAACCCTGCCCCAATATAACCCATCTCTACTCCCCAGGCCCCAATATAACCCATCTCTACTCCCAGGACCCTCCTAACCCTGCCCCAATATAACCCATCTCTACTAACCAGGACCCTCCTAACCCTGCCCCAATATAACCCATCTCTACCCCAGGACCCTCCTAACCCTGCCCCAATATAACCCATCTCTACTAACCAGGACCCTCCTAACCCTGCCCCAATATAACCCATCTCTACTAACCAGGACCCTCCTAACCCTGCCCCAAAATAACCCATCTCTACTAACCAGGACCCTCCTAACCCTGCCCCAATATAACCCATCTCTACTAACCAGGATCCTCCTAACCCTGCCCCAATATAACCCATCTCTCTACTCCCCAGGACCCTCCTAACTCTGCCCCAATATAACCCATCTCTACTAACCAGGACCCTCCTAACCCTGCCCCAATATAACCCATCTCTACTAACCAGGACCCTCCTAACCCTGCCCCAATATAACCCATCTCTACTCCCAGGACCCTCCTAACTCTGCCCCAATATAACCCATCTGTACTAACCAGGACTCTCCTAACTCTGCCCCAATTTAACCCATCTGTACTAACCAGGACCCCCAACCCTATAACCCATCTCTACTCCCCAGGACCCTCCTAACCCTGCCCCAATATAACCCATCTCTACTAACCAGGACCCTCCTAACCCTGCCCCAATATAACCCATCTCTACTAACCAGGACCCTCCTAACCCTGCCCCAATATAACCCATCTCTACTAACCAGGACCCTCCTAACCTGCCCCAATATAACCCATCTCTACTAACCAGGACCCTCCTAACCCTGCCCCAATATAACCCATCTCTACTAACCAGGACTCCTAACTCTGCCCCAATATAACCCATCTCTACTAACCAGGACCCTCCTAACCCTGCCCCAATATAACCCATCTCTACTAACCAGGACCCTCCTAACCCTGCCCCAATATAACCCATCTCTACTAACCAGGACCCTCCTAACTCTGCCCCAATATAACCCATCTCTACTAACCAGGACCCCTCCAGGACCCTCCTACTAACCAGGACCCTCCTAACCCTGCCCCAATATAACCCATCTCTACTCCCAGGACCCTCCTAACCCTGCCCCAATATAACCCATCTCTACTAACCAGGACCCTCCTAACCCTGCCCCAATATAACCCATCTCTACTAACCAGGACCCTCCTAACCCTGCCCCAATATAACCCATCTCTACTAACCAGGACCCTCCTAACCCTGCCCCAATATAACCCATCTCTACTAACCAGGACCCTCCTAACCCTGCCCCAATATAACCCATCTCTAACCCATCTAACCAGGACCCTCCTAACCCTGCCCCAATATAACCCATCTCTACTAACCAGGACCCTCCTAACTCTGCCCCAATATAACCCATCTCTACTAACCAGGACCCTCCTAACTCTGCCCCAATATAACCCATCTCTACTCCCCAGGACCCTCCTAACCCTGCCCCAATATAACCCATCTCTACTCCCAGGACCCTCCTAACTCTGCCCCAATATAACCCATCTCTACTCCCAGGACCCTTCCTAACCCTGCCCCAATATAACCCATCTCTACTAACCAGGACCCTCCTAACTCTGCCCCAATATAACCCATCTCTACTCCCAGGACCCTCCTAACCCTGCCCCAAAATAACCCAACCCAGGACCCTCCTAACCTACCCCCAATATAACCCATCTCTACTAACCAGGACCCTCCTAACTCTGCCCCAATATAACCCATCTCTACTAACCAGGACCCTCCTAACCCTGCCCCAAAATAACCCATCTCTACTAACCAGGACCCTCCTAACTCTGCCCCAATATAACCCATCTCTACTAACCAGGACCCTCCTAACTCTGCCCCAAAATAACCCATCTCTACTAACCAGGACCCTCCTCTGCCCCAAAATAACCCATAACCAGGACCCTCCTAACTCTGCCCCAATATAACCCATCTCTACTCCCAGGACCCTCCTAACTCTGCCCCAATATAACCCATCTCTACTAACCAGGACCCTCCTAACTCTGCCCCAAAATAACCCATCTCTACTAACCAGGACCCTCCTAACTCTGCCCCAAAATAACCCATCTCTACTAACCAGGACCCTCCTAACTCTGCCCCAAAATAACCCATCTCTACTAACCAGGACCCTCCTAACACTGCCCCAATATAACCCATCTCTACTCCCCAGGACCCTCCTAACCCTGCCCCAATATAACCCATCTCTACTCCCCAGGACCCTCCTAACCCTGCCCCAATATAACCCATCTCTACTCCCCAGGACCCTCCTAACCCTGCCCCAATATAACCCATCTCTACTCCCAGGACCCTCCTAACCCTGCCCCAATATAACCCATCTCTACTCCCCAGGACCCTCCTAACCCTGCCCCAATATAACCCATCTCTACTCCCCAGGACCCTCCTAACCCTGCCCCAATATAACCCATCTCTACTCCCAGGACCCTCCTAACCCTACCCCAATATAACCCATCTCTACTCCCAGGACCCTCCTAACTCTGCCCCAAAATAACCCATCTCTACTCCCCAGGACCCTCCTAACCCTGCCCCAATATAACCCATCTCTACTCCCAGGACCCTCCTAACCCTGCCCCAATATAACCCATCTCTACTCCCCCAGGACCCTCCTAACCCTGCCCCAATATAACCCATCTCTACTCCCCAGGACCCTCCTAACTCTGCCCCAATATAACCCATCTCTACTCCCAGGACCCTCCTAACCCTGCCCCAATATAACCCATCTCTACTCCCCAGGACCCTCCTAACCCTGCCCCAATATAACCCATCTCTACTCCCCAGGACCCTCCTAACCCTGCCCCAATATAACCCATCTCTACTCCCAGGACCCTCCTAACCCTGCCCCAATATAACCCATCTCTACTCCCCAGGACCCTCCTAACCCTGCCCCAATATAACCCATCTCTACTCCCAGGACCCTCCTAACCCTGCCCCAATATAACCCATCTCTACTCCCCAGGACCCTCCTAACCCTGCCCCAATATAACCCATCTCTACTCCCCAGGACCCTCCTAACCCTGCCCCAATATAACCCATCTCTACTAACCAGGACTCTCCTAACCCTACCCTGCCCCCTAGGACCCTCCCTCCTCCTAACTCTGCCCCAATATAACCCATCTCTACTCCCAGGACCCTCCTAACCCTGCCCCAATATAACCCATCTCTACTAACCAGGACCCTCCTAACCCTGCCCCAATATAACCCATCTCTACTAACCAGGACCCCCACCCTACCCCAATATAACCCCTCCTAACCCTGCCCCAATATAACCCATCACTACTAACCAGGACCCTCCTAACCCTGCCCCAATATAACCCATCTCTACTAACCAGGACCCTCCTAACCCTGCCCAATATAACCCCTACTCCCAGGACCCTCCCCTGCCCCAAAATAACCCATCCCTACTAACCAGGACCCTCCTAACCCTCCAATATAAACCTACTCCCAGGACCCTCCTAACCCTGCCCAATATAACCCATCACTACTCCCAGGACCCTCCTAACCCTGCCCCAATATAACCCATCTCTACTAACCAGGACCCTCCTAACCCTGCCCCAATATAACCCATCTCTACTCCCCAGGACCCTCCTAACCCTGCCCCAATATAACCCATCTCTACTCCCAGGACCCTCCTAACCCTGCCCCAATATAACCCATCTCTACTCCCAGGACCCTCCTAACCCTGCCCCAATATAACCCATCCCTCCTAACCCTGCCCCAATATAACCCATCTCTACTCCCAGGACCCTCCTAACCCTGCCCCAATATAACCCATCTCTACTCCCCCAGGACCCTCCTAACCCTGCCCCAATATAACCCATCTCTACTCCCCAGGACTCTCCTAACCCTGCCCCAATATAACCCATCTCTACTCCCAGGACCCTCCTAACCCTGCCCCAATATAACCCATCTCTACTCCCAGGACCCTCCTAACTCTGCCCCAATATAACCCATCTCTACTCCCAGGACCCTCCTAACCCTGCCCCAATATAACCCATCTCTACTAACCAGGACCCTCCTAACCCTGCCCCAATATAACCCATCTCTACTCCCAGGACCCTCCTAACCCTGCCCCAATATAACCCATCTCTACTCCCAGGACCCTCCTAACCCTGCCCCAATATAACCCATCTCTACTCCCAGGACCCTCCTAACCCTGCCCCAATATAACCCATCTCTACTCCCAGGACCCTCCTAACCCTGCCCCAATATAACCCATCTCTACTAACCAGGACCTCCTAACCCTCCAATATAACCCATCTCTACTCCCAGGACCCTCCTAACCCCCAATATAACCCATCTCTACTCCCAGGACCCTCCTAACCCTGCCCCAATATAACCCATCTCTACTCCCAGGACCCTGCCCCAATATAACCCATCCTACTCCCAGGACCCTCCTCCTAACCCTACCCCAGGACCCCAATATAACCCATCTCTACTCCCAGGACCCCCCAATATAACCCATCTCTACTCCCAGGACCCTCCTAACCCTGCCCCAATATAACCCATCTCTACTCCCAGGACCCTCCTAACCCTGCCCCAATATAACCCATCTCTACTCCCCAGGACCCTCCTAACCCTGCCCCAATATAACCCATCTCTACTCCCAGGACCCTCCTAACCCTGCCCCAATATAACCCATCTCTACTCCCAGACCCTCCTAACCCTGCCCCAATATAACCCTCTACTAACCCTAACCCCCCAATATAACCCATCTCTACTCCCAGGACCCTCCTAACCCTGCCCCAATATAACCCATCTCTACTCCCCAGGACCCTCCTAACCCTGCCCCAATATAACCCATCTCTACTCCCAGGACCCTCCTAACCCTGCCCCAATATAACCCATCTCTACTCCCCAGGACCCTCCTAACCCTGCCCCAATATAACCCATCTCTACTCCCCAGGGCCCTCCTAACCCTGCCCAATATAACCCATCTCTACTCCCAGGACCCTCCTAACCCTGCCCCAATATAACCCATCTCTACTCCCAGGACCCTCCTAACCCTGCCCCAATATAACCCATCTCTACTCCCAGGACCCTCCTAACCCTGCCCCAATATAACCCAT
>NW_027013460.1:2500-31965 GCF_036934945.1 Oncorhynchus masou masou | reverse complement strand
TCCTGGTGAGTAGAGATGGGTTATATTGGGGCAGGGTTAGGAGGGCCTTGGGAGTAGAGATGGGTTATATTGGGGGCAGGGTTAGGAGAGTCTGGTTAGTAGAATGGGTTATATTGGGGCAGGGTTAGAGGGGGTATGGGTTATATTGGGACAGGGTTAGGAAGGGGTCCTGGTTAGTAGAGATGGGTTATATTGGGGCAGGGTTAGGGAGGGTCCTGGGAGTAGAGATGGGTTATATTGGGGCAGAGTTAGGAGAGTCCTGGAGTAGAGATGGGTTATATTGGGGCAGGGTTAGGAGGGCCCTGGGGTTAGTAGAGATGGGTTATATTGGGGCAGGGGAGGGTCCTGGTTAGTAGAGATGGGTTATATTGGGACAGGGTTAGGAGGGTCTGGTTAGTAGAGATGGGGTTATATTGGGGCAGGGTTAGGAGGGTCCTGGTTAGTAGAGATGGGTTATATTGGGGCAGAGTTAGGAGGGTCCTGGGACAGAGATGGGTTATATTGGGCAGGGTGGAGTTAGGAGGGTTATATTGGGGCCTGGGAGTAGAGATGGGTTATATTGAGCGGGGTTAGGAGGGTCCTGGTTAGTAGAGATGGGTTATATTGGGGCAGAGTTAGGAGGGTCCTGGTTAGTAGAGATGGGTTATATTGGGGCAGGGTTAGGAGGGTCCTGGTTAGTAGAGATGGGTTATATTGGGGCAGGGTTAGGAGGGTCCTGGTTAGTAGAGATGGGTTATATTGGGGCAGAGTTAGGAGGTCCTGGTTAGTAGAGATGGGTTATATTGGGGCAGGGTTAGGAGGGTCCTGGTTAGTAGAGATGGGTTATATTGGGGCAGGGTTAGGAGAGTCCTGGTTAGTAGAGATGGAGTTGTTCTGGGGCAGGGTTAGGAGGGTCCTGGTTAGTAGAGATGGGTTATTTTGGGGTAGGGTTAGGAGAGTCCTGGGAGTAGAGATGGGTTATATTGGGGCAGAGTTAGGAGAGGTCCTGGGGAGTAGAGATGGGTTATTTTGGGGCAGGGTTAGGAGGGTCCTGAGGGGAGTAGAGATGGGTTATATTGGGGCAGAGTTAGGAGGGTCCTGGGGAGTAGAGATGGGTTATATTGGGGCAGAGTTAGGAGGGTCCTGGTTAGTAGAGATGGGTTATATTGGGGCAGGGTTAGGAGTCCTGGGATCCTGGAGGGAGTAGAGATGGGTTATTTTGGGGCAGGGTTAGGAGGGTCCTGGGAGTAGAGATGGGGTTATTTTGGGGCAGGGTTGGAGAGTCCTGGTTAGTACAGATGGGTTATATTGGGGCAGAGTTAGGAGGGTCCTGGGGGAGGGGCAGGGTTAGAGAGAGTGGGTTATATTGGGGCAGGGTTAGGAGGGTCCTGGGAGTAGAGATGGGTTATATTGGGGCAGGGTTAGGAGGGTCCTGGTTAGTAGAGATGGGTTATATTGGGGCAGGGTTAGGAGAGTCCTGGGAGTAGAGATGGGTTATATTGGGACAGGGTTAGGAGGGTCCTGGGGAGTGGGTTAGAGATAGGTCCTATTTAGAAGATACAGGTTATATTGGGGTAGGGTTAGGAGAGTCCTGGGAGTAGAGATGGGTTATATTGGGGTAGGGTTAGGAGGGTCCTGGGAGTAGAGATGGGTTATATTGGGGCAGGGTTAGGAGGGTCCTGGGGAGTAGAGATGGGTTATATTGGGGCAGGGTTAGGAGGGTCCTGGGGGTAGAGATGGGTTATATTGGGGCAGGGTTAGGAGGGTCCTGGGAGTAGAGATGGGTTATATTGGGGCAGGGTTAGGAGGGTCCTGGGGAGTAGAGATGGGTTATATTGGGGTAGGGTTAGGGAGAGTCCTGGTAGTAGAGATGGGTTATATTGGGGCAGGGTTAGGAGAGTCCTGGTTAGTAGAGATGGGTTATATTGGGGCAGGGTTAGGAGGGGTCCTGGGAGTAGAGATGGGTTATATTGGGGGGCAGGGTTAGGAGGGTCCTGGGGAGTAGAGATGGGTTATATTGGGGCAGGGTTAGGAGGGTCCTGGGAGTAGAGATGGGTTATTTTGGGGGCAGGGTTAGGAGGGTCCTGGGGAGTAGAGATGGGTTATATTGGGGCAGGGTTAGGAGGGTCCTGGGAGTAGAGATGGGTTATATTGGGGCAGGGTTAGGAGGGTCCTGGGTTATTTTGTAGAGGGAGGGTCCTGGGGTTGGGGATGGGTTATATTGGGGCAGGGTTAGGAGGTCCTGGGAGTAGTTATGGGTTATATTGGGGCAGGGTTAGGAGGGTCCTGGGAGTAGAGATGGGTTATATTGGGGCAGGGTTAGGAGGGTCCTGGTTAGTAGAGATGGGTTATATTGGGGGCAGGGTTAGGAGGGTCCTGGGAGTAGAGATGGGTTATATTGGGGCAGGGTTAGGGAGGGTCCTGGGAGTAGAGATGGGTTATATTGGGGCAGGGTTAGGAGGGTCTGGGTAGAGATGGGTTATATTGGGGCAGGGTTAGGAGGGCCCTGGGAGTAGAGATGGGTTATATTGGGGCAGGGTTAGGAGGGTCCTGGGAGTAGAGATGGGTTATATTGGGGCAGGGTTAGGAGGGTCCTGGGAGTAGAGATGGGTTATATTGGGGCAGGGTTAGGAGGGCCCTGGGAGTAGAGATGGGTTATATTGGGGCAGGGTTAGGAGGGTCCTGGGGAGTAGAGATGGGTTATATTGGGGCAGGGTTAGGAGGGTCCTGGGGGTAGAGATGGGTTATATTGGGGCAGGGTTAGGAGGGTCCTGGGAGTAGAGATGGGTTATATTGGGGCAGGGTTAGGAGGGTCCTGGGGTAGAGATGGGTTATATTGGGGCAGGGTTAGGAGGGTCCTGGGAGTAGAGATGGGTTATATTGGGGCAGGGTTAGGAGAGTCCTGGGGAGTAGAGATGGGTTATATTGGGGCAGGGTTAGGAGGGTCCTGGGAGTAGTTATGAGTTATATTGGGGCAGGGTTAGGAGGGTCCTGGGAGTAGAGATGGGTTATATTGGGGCAGGGTTAGGAGGGTCCTGGGAGTAGAGATGGGTTATATTGGGCAGGGTTAGGAGGGTCCTGGGAGTAGAGATGGGTTATATTGGGGCAGGGTTAGGAGGGTCCTGGGAGTAGAGATGGGTTATATTGGGGCAGGGTTAGGAGGGTCCTGGGAGTAGAGATGGGTTATATTGGGCAGGGTTAGGAGGGTCCTGGGAGTAGAGATGGGTTATATTGGGGCAGGGTTAGGAGAGTCCTGGGGAGTAGAGATGGGTTATATTGGGGCAGGGTTAGGAGGGTCCTGGGAGTAGAGATGGGTTATATTGGGGCAGGGTTAGGAGAGTCCTGGGAGTAGAGATGGGTTATATTGGGGCAGGGTTAGGAGAGTCCTGGGAGTAGAGATGGGTTATATTGGGGCAGGGTTAGGAGGGTCCTGGTTAGTAGAGATGGGTTATATTGGGGCAGGGTTAGGAGGGTCCTGGGAGTAGAGATGGGTTATATTGGGGCAGGGTTAGGAGGGTCCTGGGGTAGAGATGGGTTATATTGGGGCAGGGTTAGGAGGGTCCTGGGAGTAGAGATGGGTTATATTGGGGCAGGGTTAGGAGGGTCCTGGGAGTAGAGATGGGTTATATTGGGGCAGGGTTAGGAGGGTCCTGGGAGTAGAGATGGGTTATATTGGGCAGGGTTAGGAGGGTCCTGGGAGTAGAGATGGGTTATATTGGGGCAGGGTTAGGAGGGTCCTGGGAGTAGAGATGGGTTATATTGGGGCAGGGTTAGGAGGGTCCTGGGAGTAGTAGAGTTATGGGTTATATTGGGGCAGGGTTAGGAGGGTCCTGGGAGTAGAGATGGGTTATATTGGGGCAGGGTTAGGAGGGTCCTGGGGAGTAGAGATGGGTTATATTGGGGCAGGGTTAGGAGGGTCCTGGGGAGTAGAGATGGGTTATATTGGGGCAGGGTTAGGAGGGTCCTGGGGAGTAGAGATGGGTTATATTGGGGCAGGGTTAGGAGGGTCCTGGGAGTAGAGATGGGTTATATTGGGGCAGGGTTAGGAGGGTCCTGGGGAGTAGAGATGGGTTATATTGGGGCAGGGTTAGGGAGGGTCCTGGGAGTAGAGATGGGTTATATTGGGGCAGGGTTAGGAGGGTCCTGGGAGTAGAGCTGGGTTATATTGGGGCAGGGTTAGGAGGGTCCTGGTTAGTAGAGATGGGTTATATTGGGGCAGGGTTAGGAGGGTCCTGGGAGTAGAGATGGGTTATATTGGGGCAGGGTTAGGAGGGTCCTGGTTAGTAGAGATGGGTTATATTGGGGCAGGGTTAGGGTCCTGGGAGGGATCCTGGGTTAGTAGAGATGGGTTATATTGGGGCAGGGTTAGGAGGGTCCTGGTTAGTAGAGATGGGTTATATTGGGGCAGGGTTAGGAGGTCCTGGGAGTAGAGATGGGTTATATTGGGGCAGGGTTAGGAGGGTCCTGGTTAGTAGAGATGGGTTATATTGGGGCAGGGTTAGGAGGGTCCTGGTTAGTAGAGATGGGTTATATTGGGGCAGGGTTAGGAGGGTCCTGGGAGTAGAGATGGGTTATATTGGGGCAGGGTTAGGAGGGTCCTGGTTAGTAGAGATGGGTTATATTGGGGCAGGGTTAGGAGGGTCCTGGTTAGTAGAGATGGGTTATATTGGGGCAGGGTTAGGAGGGTCCTGGTTAGTAGAGATGGGTTATATTGGGGCAGGGTTAGGAGGGTCCTGGGAGTAGAGATGGGTTATATTGGGGGGCAGGGTTAGGAGGGTCCTGGTTAGTAGAGATGGGTTATATTGGGGCAGGGTTAGGAGGGTCCTGGGAGTAGAGATGGGTTATATTGGGGGGTTAGGAGGGTCAGGAGTTAGGGGCAGGGTTAGGAGGGTCCTGGGGAGTAGAGATGGGTTATATTGGGGCAGGGTTAGGAGGGTCCTGGGAGTAGAGATGGGTTATATTGGGGCAGGGTTAGGAGGGTCCTGGGGAGTAGAGATGGGTTATATTGGGGCAGGGTTAGGAGGGTCCTGGGGTAGTAGAGATAGGGGTCCTATATTTGGGGCAGGGTTAGGAGGGTCCTGGGGAGTAGAGATGGGTTATATTGGGGCAGGGTTAGGAGGGTCCTGGGAGTAGAGATGGGTTATATTGGGGCAGGGTTAGGAGGGTCCTGGGGAGTAGAGATGGGTTATATTGGGGCAGGGTTAGGAGGGTCCTGGGAGTAGAGATGGGTTATATTGGGGCAGGGTTAGGAGGGTCCTGGTTAGTAGAGATGGGTTATATTGGGGCAGGGTTAGGAGGGTCCTGGGGAGTAGAGATGGGTTATATTGGGGCAGGGTTAGGAGGGTCCTGGGAGTAGAGATGGGTTATATTGGGGCAGGGTTAGGAGGGTCCTGGGGGAGTAGAGATGGGTTATATTGGGGCAGGGTTAGGAGGGTCCTGGGAGTAGAGTCCTGGGGCAGGGTTAGGAGAGATGGGTTATATTGGGGCAGGGTTAGGAGGGTCCTGGGAGTAGAGATGGGTTATATTGGGGCAGGGTTAGGAGGGTCCTGGGAGTAGAGATGGGTTATATTGGGGCAGGGTTAGGAGGGTCCTGGGAGTAGAGATGGGTTATATTGGGGCAGGGTTAGGAGGGGAGTCCTGGAGGGTCCTGGGAGTAGAGATGGGTTATATTGGGGCAGGGTTAGGAGGGTCCTGGGGAGTAGAGATGGGTTATATTGGGGCAGGGTTAGGAGGGTCCTGGGAGTAGAGATGGGTTATATTGGGGCAGGGTTAGGAGGGTCCTGGGAGTAGAGATGGGTTATATTGGGGCAGGGTTAGGAGGGTCCTGGGAGTAGAGATGGGTTATATTGGGGCAGGGTTAGGAGGGTCCTGGTTAGTAGAGATGGGTTATATTGGGGCAGGGTTAGGAGGGTCCTGGGGAGTAGAGATGGGTTATATTGGGGCAGGGTTAGGAGGGTCCTGGGGAGTAGAGATGGGTTATATTGGGGCAGGGTTAGGAGGGTCCTGGTTAGTAGAGATGGGTTATATTGGGGCAGGGTTAGGAGGGTCCTGGGAGTAGAGATGGGTTATATTGGGGCAGGGTTAGGAGGGTCCTGGTTAGTAGAGATGGGTTATATTGGGGCAGGGTTAGGAGGGTCCTGGGGAGTAGAGATGGGTTATATTGGGGCAGGGTTAGGAGGGTCCTGGGGAGTAGAGATGGGTTATATTGGGGCAGAGTTAGGAGGGTCCTGGTTAGTAGAGATGGGTTATATTGGGGCAGGGTTAGGAGGGTCCTGGGGAGTAGAGATGGGTTATATTGGGGCAGAGTTAGGAGGGTCCTGGTTAGTAGAGATGGGTTATATTGGGGCAGGGTTAGGAGGGTCCTGGTTAGTAGAGATGGGTTATATTGGGGCAGGGTTAGGAGGGTCCTGGGAGTAGAGATGGGTTATATTGGGGCAGGGTTAGGAGGGTCCTGGGAGTAGAGATGGGTTATGGGTTATATTGGGGCAGATGGGTTATATTGGGGCAGGAGAGGGTCCTGGGAGTAGAGATGGGTTATATTGGGGCAGGGTTAGGAGGGTCCTGGGAGTAGAGATGGGTTATATTGGGGCAGGGTTAGGAGGGTCCTGGGAGTAGAGATGGGTTATATTGGGGCAGGGTTAGGAGGGTCCTGGGGAGTAGAGATGGGTTATATTGGGGCAGGGTTAGGAGGGTCCTGGGGAGTAGAGATGGGTTATATTGGGCAGGGTTATGAGGGTCCTGGGAGTAGTGATGGGTTATATTGGGCAGGGTTAGGAGGGTCCTGGGAGTAGTGATGGGTTATATTGGGGCAGGGTTAGGAGGGTCCTGGGAGTAGAGATGGGTTATATTGGGGCAGGGTTAGGAGGGTCCTGGGAGTAGAGATGGGTTATATTGGGGCAGGGTTAGGAGGGTCCTGGGAGTAGAGATGGGTTATTTTGGGGCAGGGTTAGGAGGGTCCTGGGAGTAGAGATGGGTTATTTTGGGGCAGGGTTAGGAGGGTCCTGGGAGTAGAGATGGGTTATTTTGGGGCAGGGTTAGGAGGGTCCTGGGGAGTGGAGATGGGTTATATTGGGGCAGGGTTAGGAGGGTCCTGGGAGTAGAGATGGGTTATATTGGGGCAGGGGGAGGGTCCTGGGAGTAGTTATTTTGGGGCAGGGTTAGGGTCCTGAGGAGTAGAGATGGGTTATATTGGGGTAGGGTTAGGAGGGTCCTGGGAGTAGAGATGGGTTATATTGGGGCAGGGTTAGGAGGGTCCTGGGGAGTAGAGATGGGTTGTATTGGGGCAGGATTAGGATGGTTCTTAATGGGGTCCTGGTGTGGGCAGTTGGTTATGGGATCTGGCCTGTCCTAATGGGAACCTGGTGAGGGAAGTTTGTTATGGGGACTGTCCTAATGGGATCCTGGTGAGGGCAGTTGGTTATGGGGACTGTCCTAATGGGAACCTGTAGAGGGCAGTTTGTTATGGGGAATGGCCTAATGGGATCCTGGTGAGGGCAGTTGGTTATGGGGACTGGTCTTAGAGAGTGTTGCTGGATATCGAGCAGGGTGGATGGGGAGTCCTGGTCTGTGTGGTCAGGTTATGGGAACTTCTTCTACTGGGGGTCACCCTGGCCACTCCTGAGCTGTATATCACAACCCAGCCTCAATGAGTTAACCTGCATACCTCAGTGATACCCTGACAGGTCACATGATCTGTCTGGAAGCCACAGACACTGACACAGCGATAAAGAGATTCAGATAGTCATTCTGTCATAACCCGGTCTCTATCTAACCTAACTACAATCTGACTGGAAGCGAAGAGACAAGGTCAAAGTGATCCTGCCCTGTGAGTAACTCAGGGCTAACCCCAGTCTCTACCTAACCTAGCCTCTCTCCTACTCTCTGTCTCTCTCCTCCTCTCTCTCGTCCTCTCTCGCCTCCTCTGTCTCCTCCCTGTCTCTCTCCTCCTCTCTCTCCTCCCCTGTCTCTCCTCCTGTCTCTCCTCCTCTGTCTCCCCTGTCTCTCTCCTACTCTCTGTCTCTCTCCTCCCCTCTTTCCTCCTCTCTCTCCTCCTATCTCTCTCCTCCTCTCTCTCATCCTCTGTCTCCTCCTGTCTCTCTCCTCCTCTCTCTCCCCACCTTGCTCTCCTCCTCTCTCTCCTCTCTCTCCTCCTCTGTCTTCTCCTGTCTCTCTCCTCCCCTCGCTCTCCTCCTGTCTCTCCTCCAATCGCTCTTCTCCTGTCTCTCCTCCTCTCTCCTCTCTTACTCCTCTCTCTCTCCTCTCTCCTCTCTCCTCCTCTCCCCTCCTCTCTCTCCTCCTGTCTCTCCTCCTCTGTCTCCTCCTCTCTCTCTCCTTCTCTCTCTCCTCCCCTCGCTCCCCTGTCTCTCCTCCTCTCTCTCCTCCTGTCTCTCCTCCTCTCTCCTCCTGTCTCTCCTCCTCTCTCCTCTCCTCCTGTCTCTCCTTCTGTCTCTCCTCCTGTCTCTCCTCCTCTCTCTCCTCTTGTCTTTCCTCCTCTCTAGGTGAGATGTATGTTGAACATCTGGGGTGTGATGCTGTTCATCCGTCTGTCCTGGGTGTTTGGACAGGCCGGCTGGGGTAAGTACAACACAGAGTAATAAATAATTGCACCACATAAACTATCATAAAAAAGAGTGCTATGTAGCACATTTGTTCCTGTAGGACAACAGGCTCCTCTTCAGGTCAGATAGAAGCCTTTAGGTTTCCAAAAAGAACCAGGTTACAAAAACATCATCTGGATTCCAAATAGATAAAGGTTGGTATAGGGAACCAGAAAGAGTTCTACCTATCTTAAATTCAGAGGGTTCCCCAATACTCCCCTACAGAAGTGGTATTTAAAGTTGGGGTCACGATGGGGTAACTGCAGTGGGGTCGCCAAAATGTTTTTAAAAAATCACATTTTAAACAATGAGGAGTACAGATTATTACTGTATTACTGTATACAATATACAAACGTTTTGAGAAAGATCATTTGAAAGCTACAATTTTATTGAGAAAATGTATTAATTGGTTTCTTTTCATGTTGATAAGAAATTAATATGCAATGAACATTTTAAGGTTGTGTCTTTAGATTTGTGTTGGGGTCGCAAGAAATTATTGGGGGGAAAATGGGGTCCCCAGAAATTCTGGTGGAAAAAATTGGCTCCCCACTGAAAAAGTTTGAATACCACTGACCTACTGGGACATTCTTTGTTGCACTCTTTGTTTCTGAGAGTGTAGAAATATGTACAACACAAAAAGACAACCAGTCAGCTCCCAGTGTCCTTCACTCTGAGGTCAAAGCAAGGGAAGTAGCTTGAATGTACCAGGTGTGTGTATGTGTGTGTGTTTGTGTGCATGTGTGTGTTTATCAGGGGTGAGGACCTCTTTATGGAGCATAACTAATGCATTTCAGAGGGCTGGCTGCAGTGCAGATAGAAACCATGACAGATATCAGAGTAAACCGCCTGCTGGAACTAACAGCCTACAGGCCTACAGCACCATTAGTCCTGAGAATGGACCATTTCAGACACACAGAATGCTTCACTATGTTTCTCAAGGTGTTGGAGGTGACTGGAGGGGACAGAATGCTTCACTATGTTTCTCAAGGTGTTGGAGGTGACTGGAGGGGACAGAATGCTTCACTGTGTTTCTCAAGGTGTTAGAGGTGACTGGGGGGGACAGAAGGCTTCACTGTGTTTCTCAAGGTGTTAGAGGTGACTGGAGGGGACAGAAGGCTTCACTGTGTTTCTTAAGGTGTTAGAGGTGACTGGAGGGGACTTCACTGTGTTTCTCAAGGTGTTAGAGGTGACTGGAGGGGACAGAAGGCTTCACTGTGTTTCTCAAGGTGTTAGAGGTGACTGGAGGGGACAGAAGGCTTCACTGTGTTTCTCAAGGTGTTGGAGGTGCCTGGAGGGGACAGAAGGCTTCACTGTGTTTCTCAAGGTGTTAGAGGTGACTGGAGGGGACAGAAGGCTTCACTGTGTTTCTCAAGGTGTTTTCTCAAGAGGTGACTGGAGGGGACAGAAGGCTTCACTGTGTTTCTCAAGGTGTTAGAGGTTGAGGTGACTGGAGGGGACAGAAGGCTTCACTGTGTTTCTCAAGGTGTTGAGAGGGACTGGAGGGGACAGAAGGCTTCACTGTGTTTCTCAAGGTGTTAGAGGTGACTGGAGGGGACAGAAGGCTTCACTGTGTTTCTCAAGGTGTTAGAGGTGACTGGAGGGGACAGAAGGCTTCACTGTGTTTCTCAAGGTGTTAGAGGTGACTGGAGGGGACAGAAGGCTTCACTGTGGAATTCAAACTTTGCAAAACATTGCATGCCTTCACATGTAGACAGACTGTAAATGGCCTGAGCAGGGGTGAGTTGGATTAACAGGTATTTTGTGTTTTAGGTCTGGGCATTGTGGTCATTGCTCTGAGCTGTGTGGTGACCACCGTCACAGGTCTCTCCATGTCTGCTATTTGCACCAATGGAGTGGTACGCGGAGGTGAGTCAACCAAATCAAATCAAATGTTATTTGTCACATGCGCCGAATACAACAGGTGTCGGAAGACCTTACAGTGAAATGTTTACTTACAAGTCCTTAACCAACAATGTTTTGAGAAAACTAAGTGCTAAGTAAAAAAAACATATAAGAAAAAAAGAAATAAACAAATAACAAATAATTAAAGAGCAGCAGTAAAATAACAGTAGCGAGGCTTCATACAGGCAATCAACACATTATAAACATGAGACAATGGTGAAAAACAGGGAGAGCTCTAAGGTTGTTCTCAATGACTGTCCACTGTATGTACAAGTATAGGAATGTTATTCTCCCTGCTCCCTACCTGCTCTGTGTCCACTGTATGTACAAGTATAGGAATGTTATTCTCCCTGCTCCCTACCTGCTCTGTGTCCACTGTATGTACAAGTATAGGAATGTTATTCTCCCTGCTCCCTACCTGCTCTGTGTCCACTGTATGTACAAGTAGAGGAATGTTATTCTCCCTGCTCCCTACCTGCTCTGTGTCCACTGTATGTACAAGTAGAGGAATGTTATTCTCCCTGCTCCCTACCTGCTCTGTGTCCACTGTATGTACAAGTATAGGAATGCTATTATCCCTGCTCCCTACCTGCTCTGTGTCCACTGTATGTACAAGTATAGGAATGTTATTCTCCCTGCTCCCTACCTGCTCTGTGTCCACTGTATGTACAAGTAGAGGAATGTTATGACTGATTGGTTTCCAGGAGGGGCGTACTACCTGATATCACGTAGTCTGGGACCAGAGTTTGGCGGTTCCATTGGTCTCATCTTCGCCTTCGCTAACGCTGTTGCCGTGGCGATGTACGTGGTGGGCTTCGCAGAGACTGTGGTTGACCTACTCAAGGTACGTAGCATCTGTGTGTGTGTGTGTGTGTGTGTGTGTGTGTGTGTGTGTGTGTGTGTGTGTGTGTGTGTGTGTCAGATCACTGACTGTGGTCCCTCTCTCCCCCTCCTTCCCTCTCCTCTACAGGAAAACGATGCCATGATGATAGATGAGCTGAATGACATCAGGATCATCGGCTGTATCTCGGTGGTACTGCTGCTGGGGATCTCAGTGGCCGGGATGGAGTGGGAGGCCAAGGTGAGATACTACACTACGCTACATTACATTACACAACACATTATACTACATTAAACTACAGTACACTGCATTATACAACACTACGCTACATTACATTACACTACACATTATACTACATTAAACTACAGTACACTACATTATACTACACTACGCTACATTACATTACACAACACATTATACTACATTAAACTACAGTACACTGCATTATACAACACTACGCTACATTACATTACACTACACATTATACTACATTAAACTACAATACACTACATTATACAACACTACACTACATTATACTACATTATACTAGACTATGCTACATTAAATTATACTACACATTATACTACATTAAACTACAGTACACTGCATTATACAACACTACGCTACATTACATTATACTACACATTATACTACATTAAACTACAGTACACTACATTATACAACACTACACATTACATTATACTACACATTATACTACATTAAACTACAGTACACTACATTATACAACACTACGCTACATTACATTATACATTACATTATACTACATTAAACTACAGTACACTGCATTATACTACACATTATACTACATTAAACTACAGTACACTACATTATACAACACTACGCTACATTACATTATACTACACATTATACTACATTAAACTACAGTACACTACATTATACAACACTACGCTACATTACATTATACTACACATTATACTACATTAAACTACAGTACACTACATTATACAACACTACGCTACATTATACTACATTATACTACACTACGCTACATTACATTATACTACACATTATACTACATTAAACTACAGTACACTGCATTATACAACACTACGCTACATTATACAACACTACGCTACATTACATTATACTACACATTATACTACATTAAACTACAGTACACTACATTATACAACACTACGCTACATTACATTATACTACACATTATACTACATTAAACTACAGTACACTACATTATACAACACTACGCTACATTACATTACACTACACATTATACTACATTAAACTACAGTACACTGCATTATTCAACACTACGCTACATTACATTATACTACACATTATACTACATTAAACTACAGTACACTACATTATACAACACTACGCTACATTATACTACATTATACTAGACTATGCTACATTACATTATACTACACTACACTACAATAAACAACACTACTCTACATTATACTACATTTGTAATGGTTTTCTTGTGGGGAAAGAGAGGCGGACCAAAATGCAGCGTGGTTAGTTTTGTGCATCTTTAATAAAGATGAAAGTACGACAATCTACAAAACAAGAAACGTGCAAAAACCAAAACAGTCCTATCTGGTGCCACAAACACAAAGACAGGAACAATCACCCACAAAACCCAACACAAAACAGGCTACCGAAATATGGTTCCCAATCAGAGACAATGACTAACACCTGCCTCTGATTGAGAACCATATCAGGCCAAACACAGAAACAGACAAACTAGACACACAACATAGAATGCCCACCCAGCTCACGTCCTGACCAACAATAAAACAAGGAAAACACACACGAACGATGGTCAGAACGTGACAACATTATACTACACTACATTATACAACAGTACGCTACTCTACGCTACATGACATTATATTACTCTACATTACATTACACTACTCTAATCTATGCTACATTGCAGTATACTACTCTACATTACATTATACTACACTACTCTACATTAGACTACTCTACTCTACGCTACATTACACGACTCTAAGCTACATTACATTATACTACTCTACGCTACATTACATTATACTACTCTACTCTACGCTACGGTACATTACATTATACTACTCTACACTAAATTACACTACTCTACTCTACATTACATTATACTGCTCTACATTACATTATACTACTCTACTCTACATTACACTACTCTACATTACATTATACTGCTCTACATTACATTATACTACTCTACTCTACATTACATTATACTACTCTACTCTACATTACATTATACTACTCTACACTAAATTACACTACTCTACTCTACATTACATTATACTACTCTACATTACATTATACTACTCTACTCTACATTACATTATACTACTCTACTCTACATTACATTATACTACTCTACACTAAATTACACTACGCTACTCTACATTACATTATACTACATTATATTATACTACTCATTACATTACATATATACTCTACGCTACATTACATTACATTACACTACTCTACTCTACTCTACATTACATTACACTACTCTACATTACATTATACTACTCTACACTAAATTACACTACTCTACTCTACATTACATTATACTGCTCTACATTACATTATACTACTACTCTACGCTACGGTACACAATGCTACTCTATTCTACGGTATTACATTATAGTACTCTACGCTAAATTACATTACTCTACACTACATTACACTACCCTACTATACTACATTACATTATACTACTCTATTACATTACATTACTCTACTCTATGCTACATTACATTATACTACTCTACGCTACATTACATTATATTACTACGCTACATTACATTATACTACTCTACATTACATTATACTACTCTACTCTACGCTACATTACATTACACTACTCTACTCTACATTACATTATACTACTCTACATTACATTATACTCTACTCTATACTTCGCTACTCTACGCTACATTACATTATCTACATTACATTATACTACTCTACTCTAAATCTACGGTTACTCTATTACATTACATTATACTACTCTACTACATTACATTATACTACTCTACATTACGTTATACTCTACGATACATTACATTATACTACTACTATACTACTACTAGTGTGAAAGGCATTACAAAGTACACTACTACGCTACATTACATTATACTAAGTCTACAACTACATTACACTACTCTACACTACATTATACTACTACATTACATTATACTACTCTACATTACATTATACTACTCTACTCTATGCTACATTACATTATATACTACACTACACTACATTACACTACTCTACATTACATTATACTACTCTACTCTATGCTACATTACATTATACTACTCTACACTACATTACATTATACTACCCTACATTACATTATACTACTCTACACTACATTACATTATTACTCTACATTACATTATACTACACTACATTACATTATACTACTCTACATTACATTATACTACTCTACTCTACGATACATTACATTATACCACACTACACTACAATACATTATACTACTCTACACTATATTATATTATACTACTCTACGCAACTCTACACTACATTACATTATAATACACTACACTACATTACATTATACTACTCTACATTACATTACACTACTCTACGATACATTACATTATACTACTCTACATTATATTATACAACTCTACACTACATTACATTATACTACTCTACACTACGGTACATTACACTACACTACATTACATTATACTACTCTACGATACATTACATTATACTACTCTACTCTACACTACGTTACATTGTACTACTTTACATTACATTACACTACTCTACTCTACATTACAGTATACTACTCTACCCTACATTACACTACCCTACTATACGCTACATTACATTATACTACTCTACGCTACATTACATTACTCTACTCTATGCTACATTACAGTATACTACTCTACACTACATTACACTACTCTAATCTACGCTACATTACATTATACTACTCTACATTACATTATACTACTCTACATTACATTATACTACTCTACGCTACATTACATTATCTACATTACATTATACTACTCTACATTACATTATACTACTCTACATTACATTATACTACACTACACTACATTACATTACACTACTCTACTCTACATTACATTATACTACTCTACACGACACTACATTATACTACTCTACATTACATTATACTACTCTACTCTACATTACACTATGCTACATTACATTATACTACTCTACATTACATTACTCTACTCTACGATACATTACATTATACTACTCTACGCTACATTACATTACATTATACTACTCTACGCTACATTACATTAAATTATACTACTCTACGCTACATTACATTATACTACACTACATTACATTATACTGCTCTACGCTACATTACATTACATTATACTACTCTACGCTACATTACATTAAATTATACTACTCTACGCTACATTACATTATACTACACTACATTACATTATACTGCTCTACACTACATTACATTACACTACTACTACCCTACATTACATTATACTACTCTACATTACATTATACTACTCTACTCTATGCTACATTACATTATACTACTCTACACTACATTACATTATACTACCCTACACTACATTATACTACTCTACACTACATTACATTATACTACTCTACACTACATTACATTATACTACCCTACACTACATTATAGTACTCTACACTACATTACATTATACTACGCTACATTACATTATACTACACTACATTACATTATACTACTCTACATTACATTATACTACTCTACTCTACGATACATTACATTATACCACACTACACTACAATACATTATACTACTCTACGCAACTCTACACTACATTACATTATAATACACTACACTACATTACATTATACTACTCTACATTACATTACACTACTCTACGATACATTACATTATACTACTCTACATTACATTATACGACTCTACACTACATTGCATTATACAACTCTACACTACGGTACATTACACTACACTACATTACATTATACTACTCTACGATACATTACATTATACTACTCTACTCTACACTACGTTACATTACATTATACTACTCTACTCTACGCTACTCTACACACCAATATCTCTACCTCTCTACTCTACAATACATTACATTACACTATTGTAATTATTCGCTCTACATTACACACATTGTATATAGACTACTCTACTGTATTACATTACATTAACTCTGTGTTGTCTGTTCACTCTACAATTGGCCACATTACATTACTAAAGGTATACTCTAAAAAACACTACATTACATTATACTCTACTCTACACTTCTACTACATTACATTATCTACTTACTCTACTTACACTACTAAATGACTTAAATGTAAATGTACATTACATTATACTACTCTACATTACATTATACTACTCTACTCTACATTACATTACACTACTCTACATTACATTATACACTACATTACATTATACTCTACTCTACATTACACTATACTACATTACATTACTACATTACATTATACTACTACTCTACTCTACACTACATTACATTATCTACTTACTTATACTACTACATTACATTATACTACTCTACTTACATTATCACATTACATTATACTTACATTACATTATACTACTCTACTCTACATTACATTATACTACTCTACACTACATTACATTATACTACTCTACTCTACATTACATTATACTACTCTACACTACATTACATTATACTACTCTACGCTACATTACATTATACTTATTACATTACTTACTCTACACTACATTACATTACATTACACTACTCTACTCTACACTACATTACATTATACTACTACACTACATTACATTACATACTACATTACATTATACTACTCTACTCTACACATTACACTTACATTACATTATACTACTCTACTCTACACTACATTACATTATACTACTCTACTCTACACTACATTACATTATACTTATACTACTCTACTCTACACTACATTACATTATACTACTCTACTCTACATTACATTATATTATACACTACTCTACTCTACTCTACACTACATTACATTATACCACATTATACTTACACTACATTGTTACATTACACTATACATTACATTATACTACATTCCATTACATTACATTACATTACACTACTACTACTACATTACATTATACTACATTACACTACATTATACTATGCTACACACTACATTATACTACTCTACTACACTACATTATACATTATACTACATTACTACACTACATTATACTTATACTACACTACATTACATTATACTACACTCTACACTACATTACATTATACTACATTATACTACACTACATTATACAACATTATACTACACTAAGCTGCACTACATTATAATATACTACACTACATTATACTATGCTATACTGCATTGTACTACACTACATTTTACTACAATACATTATACTATGCTACACTATTCTACATTATAATACACTACATTACATTATAATACGCTGCACTACATTATAATACACTACATTATAATACGCTATACGCATGCATTATACTACAATACATTATACTACAATACATTATACTATGCTACACTACGCTACATTATAATACACTACATTATAATACGCTACAATATAATACACTACATTATAATACGCTACTCAACGCTACATTATACTACACAGCATGATATAATACACAATACATACACTACACTACATTATGCTACTCTCACTACGCTACACTGCACTTCACTGTACAGCTAGAGACAGATCCACATACAGTGTGGTTCAAATCCCCATGTTTCCAGTAGAAAATGAATCAACTGATATCAACTTGACATCTTTCAATTCCATGTCTGATATTGACCGTAACTGAGATCAGAATGTGTTCAGCTCCTTATCACAGTCGGTTTCTCCTCTTCAGCTGTTGGAGAGGAATGGTGTGACCTTGTAACTGTCCTCTAGTGTCATATGAAAACTTTGTAACCCAGACTAACCTGTTGATGTCCTGTCTCTTCAGGCCCAGATCGGTTTGCTGATCATCCTCCTGGTAGCCATCGTCAACGTCTTCGTAGGAACTGGCATCCCAGCCTCCACCGACAAGAAGTCCAAAGGATTCTTTAACTATGACGGTAAGGCAACAGAGGTTTCTTTCACAATGATAGAGGAATTCATCCAATACATAACCTTTATAATGCTCACATTTATAATCAAGCTATATTAGTTGCATGAAGAGAGCCCTGAGTTTGTCCTGCGCAGGTCACATGGTCAGGAGGAGAACATGTATTTTTCTATACTCTGTCACATACTCTGTCTATACTCTGTCACAAATGACACACAGAGACAGCATCACCAGTTTGACACAGAGACACCCTTCTCATCCTCATCTATTCTCTTCTCTTTCTCCCCCACAGCCAAAATATTTATGGAGAACTTACCGCCGGACTTCCGAGATGGAGAGACGTTCTTCTCTGTGTTCGCCATCTTCTTCCCTGCTGCCACGGGTATCCTGGCCGGAGCTAACATCTCTGGTGACCTGAAGGTATGAAGGGCAGAAAATGACCCACTATGTTCCTCTGCCTGACCACACAGATCTCAGTTCACTGTTAACATACGACTCAGAGAGATGTGTTCTTGTAGTCATGTTTCTTAACATTATATTATGACATTTCAGATTTAGATATGATTATTTTCACGAAGTAGTTTGTAGCTTTATAAGTAGCTTTATAAACTACTGTATATTTCTCTTTAGGGTAGCTTTATAAACTACTGTATATTTATCTTCAGGGTAGCTTTATAAACTACTGTATATTTCTCTTTAGGTTAGCTTTATAAACTACTGTATATTTATCTTTAGGGTAGCTTTATAAACTACTGTATATTTCTCTTTAGGGTAGCTTTTCTGTAGCACAACCTCTTCCTGTGTGAAGTCATTGGTAGCTTGGAGAGAGAGAGAGAGAGAGATATAAACAGAGAGAGAGAGAGAGAGAGAGAGAGAGAGAGTGATGTCTACTGTTAATTTTTATTGTTTATTTCACTTTATATATTATCTATCTTACTTGCCTTGGCAATGTTAACACATGTTTCCCATGCCAATAAAGCCCTTGAATTGAATTGAATTGAGAGAGAGAGAGAGAGAGAGAGAGAGAGAGAGAGAGAGAGAGAGGTGGATGGCAAGAGAGAGAGAGAAATACTCTTTATTGTGTCTGTGAACAGGCACCTTCACTTTAAACAGCAGAAAATGATGATCCCATAGACCCAAACCACTGTTTCCTCCAGCTATCACTTCTGCTGTTTATCTCTGGTTCTACTGCAGGATCCCCAGGATGCCCTCCCTAAAGGAACCCTGCTGGCCATCCTCATCACTGGAGTCACATACCTGGGAGTCGCCCTCTGTGTCTGTAAGGATGCACGCGCGCACGAGAACGCACACACAAACGCACACACAAAACCCTCCCTAAATGTTGTGTCTGTTCTGTTTTCTGATTGATCAGCTGCCACGGTGGTGCGTGATGCAACAGGAAACATCAATGACACCATTGCCACAGGGATGGACATGTTCTGTAACGGTACCAACACTGCTGCCTGTGAGCAGGGATGGAACTTCTCCTCCTGTGATGTCAGCAGCTGCAAGTTTGGCTCCATGAACAACTTCCAGGTACAAGAACAACAACAACAATGTAACAACAATCAAACAACACAGTTACACATTCAGTACAACAACACAAAATGGAACACTCACTGCAACACAACAAAATAACCAGACACACACACACAGTCCAGTGAAACTAAACAGCCCCTGTGTCTCCTCCTCCCCAGGTGATGACCATGGTGTCGGGGTTCGGTCCTCTCATCACAGCAGGAACCTTCTCTGCCACCCTCTCCTCCGCCCTCGCCTCCCTCGTCAGCGCACCCAAAGTCTTCCAGGTCAGTCACACTACTACTGTCTATCATCTGTCTGCTCACTTGATCCTCATTCATCAGCTCTGAGGGTTCCAGGTACTACTACAAGGTCTATGATGAGTGAAATAGAGCCTCTCTCTTTTTCATGTTCCTTCTAGCCAGATGACAACAATTGTCAAACTATGTTACAATCAGCTAACTCCCACTCCTCCATCCTCTACCTCTCTCTCTTCCTCCTCCCCCACCTCTTCATCCACCCTTCTCTTCCTGCTCCTCCTCACCTTCTCGCCCCCCTCTTTCTCTTCTTCCTCCTCTTCCTCCTCTCAGGCTCTGTGTAAAGACAACATCTACACTGCACTGAAGTTCTTCGCCAAGGGACACGGCAAGAATAACGAGCCAATCAGAGGCTACGTTCTGACTTTCATCATCGCTGTCGCCTTCATAATCATCGGTAAGTGAGGTCACTACACACATTTAAGATAAACCACAGTCGCCAATTAGTTTAATATTGGTAATGTCACAAACAACTCAAATGAATCTCTGTTGTGTCTCTCTCTCTCTGTGTGTGTGTGTGTGTGTGTGTGTGTGTGTGTGTGTGTGTGTGTGTGTGTGTGTGTGTGTGTGTGTGTGTGTGTGTGTGTGTGTGTGTGTGTGTGTGTGTGTGTGTGTGTGTGTGTGTGTTTGTGTGTAGCCGATCTGAACGTCATCGCGCCCATCATCTCCAACTTCTTCCTGGCATCGTATGCCCTCATCAACTTCTCCTGCTTCCACGCTTCATACGCTAAGTCCCCAGGTACTCTCTCTAACTCTCTCTCTCTCTCTCTCTCTCTCTCTCTCTTTAACTCTCTCTCTCTCTCTCTCTCTCTCTCTCTTTAACTCTCTCTCTTTCTTTAGCTCTCTCTCTCTTTAACTCAATTCAATACAATTCAAGGGCTTTATTTGCCTTGGAAACATGTGTTAACATTGCCAAAGCAAGTAAGGTAGATAATATATAAAGTGAATATATAAAGTGAAAAACAATAACAATTAACAGTAAACATTACTCATACAGAAGTTTCAAAACAATAAAGACATTGCAAATGTCATATTATATATATACAGTGTTTTAACAATGTACAAATGGTTAAAGGACACAAGATAAAATAAATAAGCATAAATATGGGTTGTATTTACAATGGTGTTTGTTCTTCACTGGTTGCCCTTTTCTCGTGGCCACAAATCTTGCTGCTGTGATGGCACACTGTGGAATTTCACCCAGTAGATATGGGAGTTTTTCAAAATTGGATTTGTTTTCAAATTCTTTGTGGATCTGTGTAATCTGAGGGAAATATGTCTCTCTAATATGGTCATACATTGCGCAGGAGGTTAGGAAGTGCAGCTCAGTTTCCACCTCATTTTGTGGGCAGTGAGCACATAGCCTGTCTTCTCTTGAGAGCCATGTCTGCCTACGGCGGCCTTTCTCAATAGCAAGGCTATGCTCACTGAGTCTGTACATAGTCAAAGCTTTCCTTAATTTTGGGTCAGTCACAGTGGTCAGGTATTTTGCCGCTGTGTACTCTCTGCGTAGGGCCAAATAGCATTCTAGTTTGCTCTGTTTTTTTGTTAATTCTTTCCAATGTGTCAAGTAATTATCTTTTTGTTTTCTAATGATTTGGTTGGGTCTAATTGTGCTGTTGTCTTGGGGCTCTATAGGGTGTGTTTGTGTTTGTGAACAGAGCCCCAGGACCAGCTTGCTTAGGGGACTCTTCTCCAGGTTCATCTCTCTGTAGGTGATGGCTTTGTTATGGAAGGTTTGGGAATCGCTTCCTTTTACTCTCTCTGTAACTCTGTAACTGTTGTCTCCTGTGATCTCTCCCCTGTGTAGGCTGGAGGCCAGCGTACAGGTACTACAACATGTGGTTGTCTCTGTTTGGAGCGGTGCTCTGCTGTGGTGTGATGTTTGTCATCAACTGGTGGGCTGCTCTCCTCACCTACGCAATCGAGATCTTCCTATATGTCTACGTCACTGTCAAGAAGCCAAGTGAGACACAGACATTGATTTGCATCACGCTGACATTCGAATACATATGAACCAATCACACACAGAGAACCAGTGTACATTACCACATGGGAAGCCTGGGCTGGCCAAAAGTAATACTATGATAAAGGAATGAGTACATAGGGATGACATAAGATGTACATAGCTACTACATATGACATACGTAGCATCTCTAAGTTCAGTGTTAACATCAGTGTGTTCTGTTGTCCTCAGATGTGAACTGGGGCTCGTCCACTCAGGCCGTGACGTTTGTCAGCGCGGTCAACAACGCTCTGTCACTGACCGGAGTAGAGGACCATGTTAAGAACTTCAGGTAAGAGCCAACAGAAGCCACTGGTATTACACGTCTTACTATGCTGTTGGATGGCGAGTGGAAGAAAACCTACTCTGTTCATGGTTAGAGGTGAAATGAAAAGAAGGGGATAGGTACAATACAGCTCTGCATTCTAACCTGAAAGTGTACAATGTTAAGAAGACTAATGTGATTTCGATAACTGACTGTTATCCCCCCTCCTCAGACCTCAGTGTATGGTGCTGACAGGAGCACCTCAGAACAGACCGGCACTCCTGGACCTGGCTCATTGTTTCACTAAGAACTACGGACTCTGTCTCACATGTGAAGTCTTTGTGGTAAGAGGACAGACATTTGATTAAAGTCACCAAGTTCTTCATCCTTCAATTCCTCCTTCACACACAGCGCTATGAGATAATATCCCCTCCTATCTCTCCCCAGGGCCCCAGAACAGAGACATTGACAGATGTGAACACTGGAATGGAGAAGAACCAGATGTGGCTGAATAAGAAGAAGAGAAAAGCCTTCTATGCTGCGGTGGCCTGTGACTCCTTCAGACAGGGAACTGAGAACCTCATGCAGGTGCACCGCCACGTCTACTACCTGGACATATAATCACCTCGAATAGATACACATATATGGGGTACACCTGGGGTACGACTCTGTGGTAGTTATTGACTGCTGCAGGAACCTACACATGGATTCATCATTTATAATATATACACAAACACACACTTTGATAGGAAGGCTTTCTATACTACTTGTATTATTGCCTCTTACATGAGTACAATACATCAATTCATGGAGATATCAAGCCTAATGGTTCATCCTTAAGAGTCTATTGACACATGTGCATCAATCTAAGCAACATTATAAAAAAATCCCTATCAAAATCCATCAGTTTAAGCTGGAGATATGAGTTTCTGCATGGGCTGTATCTCAATCCACCGCAGGCCTGTCACCCTTCCACATCTGTGGTGGAAGGTTGCCGAGCGACAGCGGTGTTTGTCAGACCATGAGACATCCCCAAAATCGGTCTTCTCATGAAAAAGTCTGTAGGGTCCGAAGAGCCTACAAACTATGGAAAAGGGAGACTCTCACAAATACGATGGTGTTCTCAGTTTTGCTCTACGACTCCCCCATGTGTTACGGGACTCGTCTGAAGGTAACCCATACAAATGGATAGAAGCATGGAGTTAAATATGTGTCCAAAAATTTTTGAATATGTCTAATATCTCCTAGATATAGGACAGACAATTCAAAACCTTATTCCTTATGATTTTTTTAAATGTATTTTTTTTCCATTTATAAATGTGTTATTCAATGCGTTTCTATGGGCTATAGTAGTAACGCTGTAGCAGCAGCAGCGTAGTAGAGCAGCGTAGTAGAGCAGCGTAGCAGCAGCAGCGTGGCAGCAGCAGCGTGGCAGAGCAGCGTGGCAGAGCAGCGTAGCAGAGCAGCGTAGTAGAGCAGCGTAGTAGAGCAGCGTAGCAGCAGCAGCGTGGCAGCAGCAGCGTGGCAGAGCAGCGTAGTAGAGCAGCGTAGTAGAGCAGCGTAGCAGCAGCAGCGTGGCAGCAGCAGCGTGGCAGCAGCAGCGTAGCAGAGCAGCGTAGCAGAGCAGCGTAGCAGAGCAGCGTAGCAGCAGCAGCGTGGCAGTAGAGCAGCGTAGCAGAGCAGCGTAGTAGAGCAGCGTAGCAGCAGCAGCGTGGCAGCAGCAGCAGCGTAGCAGCAGCAGCGTAGTAGCAGCAGCAGCGTAGTAGAGCGTAGTAGAGCAGCGTAGCAGAGCAGCGTAGCAGAGCAGCGTAGCAGCAGCAGCGTAGCAGCAGCAGCGTAGAGCAGAGCAGCCTAGCAGCAGCAGCTTAGTAGAGCAGCGTAGTAGAGCAGCGTAGAGCAGCGTAGCAGCAGCAGCGTGTAGTAGAGCAGCGTAGCAGCAGCAGCGTAGCAGCAGCAGCATAGCAGCAGCAGCGTAGCAGAGCAGCGTAGCAGAGCAGCGTGGCAAATCAAATCAAATTTTATTTGTCACATACACATGGTTAGCAGATGTTAATGCGAGTGTAGCGAAATGCTTGTGCTTCTAGTTCCGACAATGCAGTAATAACCAACAAGTAATCTAACTAACAATTCCTAAACTACTGTCTTATACACAGTGTAAGGGGATAAAGAATATGTACATAAGAATATATGAATGAGTGATGGTACAGAGCAGTATAGGCAAGATACAGTAGATGGTAACGAGTACAGTATATACATATGAGATGAGTATGTAAACAAAGTGGCATAGTTAAAGTGGCTAGTGATACATGTATTACATAAGGATGCAGTCGATGATATAGAGTACAGTATATACGTATGCATATGAGATGAATAATGTAGGGTAAGTAACATTATATAAGGTAGCATTGTTTAAAGTGGCTAGTGATATATTTACATCATTTCCCATCAATTCCCATTATTAAAGTGGCTGGAGTTGAGTCAGTGTCAGTGTGTTGGCAGCAGCCACTCAATGTTAGTGGTGGCTGTTTAACAGTCTGATGGCCTTGAGATAGAAGTTGTTTTTCAGTCTCTCGGTCCCAGCTTTGATGCACCTGTACTGACCTCGCCTTCTGGATGATAGCGGGGTGAACAGGCAGTGGCTCAGGTGGTTGATGTCCTTGATGATCTTTATGGCCTTCCTGTAACATCGGGTGGTGTAGGTGTCCTGGAGGGCAGGTAGTTTGCCCCCGGTGATGCGTTGTGCAGACCTCACTACCCTCTGGAGAGCCTTACGGTTGAGGGCGGAGCAGTTGCCGTACCAGGCGGTGATACAGCCCGCCAGGATGCTCTCGATTGTGCATCTGTAGAAGTTTGTGAGTGCTTTTGGTGACAAGCCAAATTTTTCAGCCTCCTGAGGTTGAAGAGGCGCTGCTGCGCCTTCTTCACGATGCTGTCTGTGTGAGTGGACCAATTCAGTTTGTCTGTGATGTGTATGCCGAGGAACTTAAAACTTGCTACTCTCTCCACTACTGTTCCATCGATGTGGATAGGGGGTGTTCCCTCTGCTGTTTCCTGAAGTCCACAATCATCTCCTTAGTTTTGTTGACGTTGAGTGCAGCGTTGAGCAGCAGCATAGCAGAGCAGCGTAGCAGAGCAGCGTAGCAGAGCAGCGTAGCAGAGCAGCGTGGCAGCAGAGCAGCGTGGCAGCAGCAGCGTAGCAGAGCAGCGTAGCAGAGCAGCGTAGCAGAGCAGCGTAGCAGAGCAGCGTGGCAGAGCAGCGTGGCAGCAGCAGCGTGGCAGCAGCAGCAGCAGCGTAGCAGAGCAGCGTAGCAGAGCAGCGTAGCAGAGCAGCGTGGCAGCAGCAGCAGCGTAGCAGAGCAGCGTAGCAGAGCAGCGTAGTAGAGCAGCGTAGCAGAGCAGCGTAGTAGAGCAGCGTAGCAGCAGCAGCGTAACAGGGAAGCAGCGTAGCAGCAGCAGCGTAGCAGCAGCGTAACAGGGAAGCAGCGTAGCAGCAGCAGCGTAACAGCAGCAGCGTGGCAGAACAGCGTAACAGCAACGTAGCAGCGTAGCAGCAGCAGTGTAACAGCAGCAGCGTGGCAGAACAGCGTAACAGCAACGTAGCAGCGTAGCAGCAGTGTAGCAGCAGCGTAGCAGCATAGTCCAGTCTTGACTAGTTTTACACAGCATTTCTACCTCCCTTCAGTCCAGCCTAGCTCAGCCCAGACAGAATTGGTGTCTTAGTTAATGAGGTAGGAAGAGGAGAAGTTAGAGTTATGGTCCATTTATGGTTGTCTTTATCACATTGGAACGGAGATAAGACTGTGTAGCGTGGTGTGGGTGGTCAAGAGGAGTGCTAGCTTTAAAGAGAAGCCAGATTAAACAGAACTATAGTCTATCAGTGACTAACACGATGGTGAATGAGATCCTGCAGACAAATACAGTGCCTTCGGAAAGTATTCAGACCCCTTGACTATTTCTATATTTTGTTACGTTACAGCCTTATTCTAAAATTGATTAAATTGTTTTTTCCCCTCGTCAATCTAGACACAATACCCAATAATGACAAAGCAAAACAGGTTTTTAGAAATGTTTGCTAATTTATTAAAAATAAACTGAAATATTACATTTAGATAAGTAAATGTAATATTTACTCAGTACTTTGTTGAAGCACCTTTGGCAGCGATTACAGCATCGAGTCTTCTTGGGTATGACGCTACAAGCTTGGCACATCTATATTAGGGGAGTTTCTCCCATTCTTCTCTGCAGATCCTCTCAAACTCTGTCAGGTTGGATGGGGAGCGTTGCTGCACAGCTATTTTCACATCTCTCCAGAGATGTTCAATTGGGTTCAAGTCCGGGCTCTGGCTGGGCCACTCAAGGACATTCAGAGACTTGTCTTGAAGCCATTCCTGAATTGTCGTGGCTGTGTGCTTAGGGTCTTTTTCCTATTGGAAGGTGAACCTTCACCACAGTCTGAGGTCCTGAGGGCTCTGGAGCAGGTTTTCATCAAGGATCTCTCTGTACATTGCTCCGTTCATCTTTCCCTCGATCCTGACCAGTCTCCCAGTCCCTGCCGCTGAAGAACATCCACACAGCATGATGCTGCCACCACTATGCTTCACCGTAGGGATAGTGCCAGGTTTACTCCAGACGTGATGCTTGGCATTCAGGCCAAAGACTTCAATCTTGGTATCATCAGATCAGAGAATCTTGTTTCTCATTCACTGAGAGTTTTTAGGTGCCTTTTGGCAAACTCCAAGTGGGCTGTCATGAGCCTTTTACTGAGGAGTGACCTCCGTCTGGCCACTCTACCATAAAGGCCTGATTGGTGGAGTGCTGCAGAGATGGTTGTCTCTCTGGAAGGTTCTCCCATCTCCACAGAGGAACTCTAGAGCTCTGGCAGAGTGACCATCGGGTTCTTGGTCACCTCCCTGACCAAGGCCCTTCTCCCCGAATGATCAGTTTGGCCGGGTGGACAGCTCTAGGAAGAGTGTTGGGGGTTCCAAACTTCTTCCATTTAAAAATGATGGAGGCCACTGTTTTCTTGGGGACCTTCAATGTTGCAGAAATGTTGGTAACCTTCCCAGATCTGTGCCTCGACACACTCCTGTCTCGGAGGTCTACGGACAATTCCTTCGACCTCATGGCTTGTTTTTTGCTCTGACATGCACTGTCAACTGTGGGACCTTATATAAACAGGTGCGTGCCTTTCCAAATCATGTCCAATCAATTGAATTTACCACAGGTGGACTCCAATCAAGTTGTAAAAGCATCTCACGGATGATCAATGGAAACAGGATGCACCTGAGCTCTATTTCGAGTCTCATTGCAAAGCGTCTAAATACTTATGTGAATAAGGTATTTCAGTTTTTTACATTTTAATACATTCGCAAATGTTTCTAAAAACCTGTTTTCGCTCTGTCATTATGGGGAATTCTGTGTAGATTGCTGAGGATTTTTTATGTGTAGATTGCTGAGGCTGTAACGTAACAAAAATGTGGAAAAAGTCGAGGGTCGGAATAATTTCCGAAGGCAGTGTACCTCTTCAGAGATCAGGGAGGTTAATTAATCAGGCTGTGAAACAAATAACTTTATAGTATTGTTTACTAGGCTATTCTCAACTTCTGTGTTTTTGGAATGTACTTTTCATTAATAAAATACTATTTTTGCTGGAAAGTGGAAACACTTTTTTTGGAAGAAGATTTCAAACCTTTCTGAGTGGAATGCGGTCTTGGAGTCAAATACATATCATGTCAAATACTTCCAAACGCGACCTTGATTTAAGTTGACCAGCATGCAGGGTTGGTGAAGTGTGCAGTTTGGAGATGATTCCATTGGTTTTATTGCAGGCAGGAAAATCTGCTTGAATGCAGGTAGTGTAAGTCTTTCAAGATCAGCCTGTGTGTTATAACCTGCTGTCCCTCTCTGTCCTAGGCATCAGGTCTGGGTCGTCTGAAACCCAACATTCTGATGATGGGCTTCCAAGAAGGACTGGAGGACAGCAGACACAGTTGGCGTACAGAGCTATGTAGGAGTACTGCAGTAAGTCACACTCATACACTGAGTGGAACACCTGCTCTTTCCATGATAGACTGACCAGCTGATTCCAGGTGAAAGCTATGATCCCTTATTGATGTCACCTTTTAAATCCACTTCAATCAGTGTAGATGAAGAGGAGGAGACGGGTTAAAGAAGGATTTTTAAGCATTGAGACAATTGAGACATGGATTGTATATGTGTGGCATTCAGATGGAGAATGGGCGAGACAAAACATTTACGTGCCTTTAAACAGAGTATGGTGGTAGGTGCCAGACCAACTGGTTTGTGTCAAGAACTGCAATGCTGCTGGGTTTTTAACACTGAACAGTTTCCCATGTGTATCAAGAATGGTCCACCAACCAAAGGACATCCAGCCAACTTGACACAACTGTGGGAAGCATTGGAGTCGACATGGGCCACCATCCCAGTGGAACGCTTTCGACACCTTGTAGAGTCCATGCCCCGATGAATTGAGGCTGTTCTGAGGGCAAAGGGGGGAGGGGGGTGCAACTCAATGTTAGGAAGGTGTTCCTAATGTTTGGTATACTCAGTGTACACACACACACACACAAAATAAGCAAGATAAGTGCTAACTGTGTGTTATTAAAGTGTATGTCCTGTGCCGGGTGTGTGTTTTTAGCGATGCATTTGACTTTGAGTACGGAACCGTGGTACTAAGGATGAACCAGGGACTGGACATCTCACACATCATAAAGGCTCAGGGTGAGTACACACACACGCATGCATACACACACACACACACACACACACACACACGCACGCACACATACACACACACACACACACACACACACACACACACACACACACACACACACACACACACACACACA
>NW_027013459.1:0-12500 GCF_036934945.1 Oncorhynchus masou masou | reverse complement strand
CTTAATATTCTCTGTGAAAAGGGGGACTGGGAGAGTCCGCAGCATATGGGGAGCTCGAGCCGAGCCTCCCACAGAATAGAATATTGCTGCGGCTCCAGATTGAAAATTACGTAATGATGTCATTTATATTCCATTCACCAACAAGGCTAGAAAAATACTTTCAGCTGACTCTGTGGGGAAATAAAAGTGTGTTTCGTGCCTAGATCCTATAATCCTGAAAAATAGAAACAGAAATTGACATTCAAAATCATATTTACAACTCTAATTTATTTTAATATTTTTATTTATTACGTTTATTTGAACAGGGACCATGTACAACAAAAAATATGTCTCAGAAGTAAGAGGTGAGGTGTTTTGGCTCAATTCCATCTCAATCCCTAGAAGGTGAAATACATAATCATGAAAACATTATATACAAAACAGACAATGTACGTCCATTAAAACAAGTGGTCAGGACATTACACAGAGAAGTTATTGCACATATTGCTTTTGGACCAGATAATATCTGAGTAGTAAACACATCACATACGTAGTAAAAACTAAATATTGCACAGAGCCCAGAGTGTGTTTTCGTGTGCCTTCTGTAGCATTAAAACAGTCACTGTGTTCTGTTAGCTAAAATCAGTGTGAACCCGTCTGATTGGACTTGATCCATGTTTTTGTCTGGATGAGAAGGCTAAGGAGGCTGAAATCGGGATTTGTCCAAATCAGTAGTAGGTGTTTGAATCCCTGGTGTTGTCTGACTGAAATTCATCTTCTTGACAGATCTACGGTAACATAACTGTTCCCTGGAATCTGTCGGGAATGGGGTGGGTGGGATACTGAGCAGCAGTAGTTCTTCATGTCTTCGGGCTCTTGTTACTGGTTATTTGGACCAAACATGATTTGGCAGGTGTTAGCGTCTTTTGACTTTCGGAAGGGCAGGGGGCATTAGGACCGTAACTTGCAATAAGAGAGTGGGTGGAGCTTGTCGTTCCAGTGCCGCTCCTTGTTCTAGCGTCTCTTAATCCCCTTCTCTTAACACGTACGGACCCAGAACTTAATCAAGCAGCTGACCAATTACGTGAGACTTTAGTTCTGGGTTAACCAAGATTAGTCTAACAAGCATATAGATACTGTACCACGTGCCATTTACGTGTATAATTTGTATACGCTTCACTGCTCACCATAATAGGGGTGTCGTGACTGACTGTTTCCCACTCCTAAGTAGCTCGCTCCATTTTGGCCGACACCCCCGAAACCTCAAACATTCTGGTTCACTACCAACCCACTGCTCCCACCACCACCAGTCACACAATAGCAGCTCAAATAACAAGCGGTGTGGTTTGTATGGCAAGATAATTGACTGTTGGAAGAAAAACTAAAAGGAGACATCTGGTTGTCATTAGCCTTAAAGATACTAAAATGTCCTGCAATCAGCAAGCAAGGCATTACATGTGACAAGCTGACATCAAATACATTGTATTCGGAGTGGGTGGTGGTGGTAACCGAACAGAGAGGCTGCCCTGAGAGGGGGGCTTCATGAAAATAAGCAGGGTCAACTGTAGACAGTGTATGAGAATTTGCTCCATTTGGTGGTTTCCCGCAGCAAATATCCCATCTGTTTTCTGTTGGAGAGAGAGTCAACAGTTTAGAAGTGCAGGGCTGAGGCAGGGAATCAGCAGACCATACTGACATCTCATGGCTGCAGCTGAGATCACAGCATTAAGGGTGTGTGTGTGTGAGAGTGTGTGTGAGAGAGAGGTGGGGAGTGTGTGGAGTGTGTTTGGAGAGTGTGTGGAGTGAGTGAGTGTGTGTGAGTGGAGTGAGACAGAGTGTGTGAGAGTGTGAGTGAGTCAGACAGACAGACAGACAGACAGACAGACTTCTTTATTTATTTTATTTTTTACCCCTTTTTCTCCCCAATTTCGTGGTATCCAGTCGTTTAGTAGTATCTTGTCTCATCACTACAACTCCTGTACGGGCTTGGGAGAGACAAAGGTTGGAAAGTCAGTGTGTTCTCCGATACACAACCCAACTACTGCTTCTTAACACAGCGTGCATCCAACCCCCGGAAGCCAGCTGCACCAATGTGTCGGAGGGTACACCGTGCACCTGGCAACCCTTTGGTTAGCGCGCACTGCGCCCGCCCGCAACAGGAGCCCTGGTGCGCGGGCGAGACAAGGACATCCTACTGACTCAAGCCCTCCCCAACCCGGACAACGCTAGGCCAATTGTGCGCCGCCCACGGATCTCCCGGTTACGCCAGAGCCTGGGCGCCGAACCCAGGGACACTGATGGCACAGCTGGCGCTGCAGTACAGCCCTTAACTACAAAGCGCCCAAACACACCATGACAGTTGTGAAGAGGACACGACAAAAGCCTATCCCCCTCAGGAAACTAAAAAAGATTTGCATGGGTCCTGAGATCCCTCAAAGGTTCTGCCGCTGCAACATCGAGAAAGCATCCTAACTGGTTGCATCACTGCCTGGTATTGCAACTGCTCGGCCTCCGACCACGCACTACAGAGGGTAGTGTGTACTGCCCAGTACATCACTGGGGATAAGCTGCCTGCCATCCAGGACCACCAGCAGAGGAAGGTACAGAGTGTGTGTACGGCCCAGTACATCACTGGGGATAAGCTGTCTGCCATCCAGGACCTACACCAGGCGGTGTCAGAGGAAGGCCTATAGAGGTAGTGTGTACGGCCCAGTACATCACTGGGGATAAGCTGCCTCAAGCCATCCAGGACCCTACACCAGGCGGTCAGATCCAGTACGACCATCTAGGCTGCCTGCCATCCAGGGGCGGAAAGTCAGAGGAAGGCACTACAGAGGGTGTGAGTACGGCCCAGTACATCACTGGGGATAAGCTGCCTGCCATCCAGGACCTCTATACCAGGCGGTGTCAGAGGAAGGCCCTATAGAGGGTAGGGTGGTGTACGGCCCAGTACATCACTGGGGATAAGCTGCCTGCCATCCAGGACCTCTACACCAGGCGGTGTCAGAGAAGGCCCTACAGAGGGTAGTGTGTACGGTCCCAGTACATCACTGGGGATAAGCTGCTCACATTCAGGACCCTACACCAGGCGGTGTCAGAGGAAGGCCCTACAGGAGGGTAGGGGTACGCCCAGTACATCACTGGGGATAAGCTGCCTGCCATCCAGGACCTCTACACCAGGCGGTGTCAGAGGAAGCGCTCTGATAGGAGGGTAGTGTACGCCCAGTACATCACTGGGGATAAGCTGTCACATCCAGGACCTCTACACCAGGCGGTGTCAGAGGAAGGCACTACAGAGGGTAGTGTGTACGGCCCAGTACATCACTGGGGATAAGCTGCCTTACATCCAGGACCTCTACACCAGGCGGTGTCAGAGGAAGGCCCTAAAAATTGTCACAAAGACCCTAGCCACCCCAGCCATAGACTGTTCTCTCTACTACCGCATGGCTAGCGGTATCGGAGTGCCAAGTCTAGGACTAAAAGGCTTCTCAACAGTTTTTACCCCCAAGCCATAAGTCTCCTGAAAAGGTCATCAAATGGCTTCCTGGACTATTTGCATTGTGTGCCTCCCCCTCGGGCTCTCCAGAGGGTGGTGCGGTCTGCCCAACGCATCACCTGTCCTCCAGGACACCTACAGCACCCGATGTCACAGGAAGGCCAAAAAGATCATCAAGGACATCAACCACCTGAGGTCATCAAATGGCTACCCGGACTATTTGCATTGTGTGCCTCCCCCCTCGGGCTCTCCAGAGGGTGGTGCGGTCTGCCCAACGCATCACCTGTCCTCCAGGACACCTACAGCACCCGATGTCACAGGAAGGCCAAAAAGATCATCAAGGACATCAACCACCTGAGGTCATCAAATGGCTACCCGGACTATTTGCATTGTGTGCCTCCCCCTCGGGCTCTCCAGAGGGTGGTGCGGTCTGCCCAACGCATCACCTGTCCTCCAGGACACCTACAGCACCCGGACGGTCACAGGAAGGCCAAAAGATCATCAAGGACATCAACCACCTGAGCCACTGCCTGTTCACCCCACTATCATCCAGAAGGCGAGGTCAGTACAGGTGCATCAAAGCTGGGACCGAGAGACTGAAAAACAGCTTCTATCTCAAGGCCATCAGACTGTTAAATAGCCATCACTAGCAGGCCACGCAACACTGCACCTTAGAGGCTGCTGCCCTATATACATACACTTGGAATCACTGGCCACTTTAATAATGTTTACATACTGCTTTACTCATCTCATTTATATTGTACTCTATTCTACTGTATTTTAGTCAATGCTTCTCCAACATTGCTCAATCTAATATTTACATATTTCTTAATTCCATTCTTTGACTTTTAGATTTGTGTGTATTGTTGTGAATTGCTAGATACTACTGCACTGTTGGAGTTGGCAACGCAAGCATTTCGCTACACCTGCAATAACATCTGCTAAATGTGTATGTGACCAATAACATGTGATTTGATTTAGTTAAATAGTTAACCAATAGCTACCCAGAATATCTGTTTAGTTAAATAGTTAACCAATAGCTACCCAGAATATCTGTTTAGTTAAATAGTTAACCAATAGCTACCCAGAATATCTGTTTAGTTAAATAGTTAACCAATAGCTACCCAGAATATCTGTTTAGTTAAATAGTTAACCAATAGCTACCCAGAATATCTGTTTAGTTAAATAGTTAACCAATAGCTACCCAGAATATCTGTTTAGTTCAATAGTTAACCAATAGCTACCCAGAATATCTGCACTGACACTTTTTCCACTACCTCTTTTGAATCAACACATGATGCTGTTACTGTTGATTATCTATCCTGCTGCCTAGTCACTATACCTTTACCTATATTTAAATATCTTTTGACTCAACACACGATGCTGTTACTGTTGATTATCTATCCTGCTGCCTAGTCACTATACCTTTACCTATATTTAAATATCTTTTGACTCAACACATGATGCTGTTACTGTTGATTATCTATCCTGCTGCCTAGTCACTATACCTTTACCTATATTTAAATATCTTTTGACAACACATGATGCTGTTACTGTTGATTATCTATCCTGCTGCCTAGTCACTATACCTTTACCTATATTTAAATATCTTTTGACTCAACACATGATGCTGTTACTGTTGATTATCTATCCTGCTGCCTAGTCAATTACCTCATACCCCAGCACATCGACTCGGCAACACATGTATATCGCCAAGCGATCTTTACTTTGTTTATTTATTCCTTGTTTGATTATTATTCTATTTATTAAAATGTCTACTCTTTCTTTCTCTATACACACACACACACACACACACACACACACACACACACACACACACTGCATTCAGAAAGTATTCAGACCCCTTGACTTTTTCCACATTTTGTTACATTACAGCCTTATTCTAAAATGGATTCAAATTGTAGTTCCCCCCTCATCAATTTACACACAATACCCCATAATGACAAAACCAAAACGTTTTTTATACATTTAATGCAAATGTATCAAGAAAAAAACTGAAATAGCACATTTACATAATTATTCAGAACCTTTACTCAGTACTTTGTTAAAAGCATCTTTGGCAGCGACTACAGCCTCAAGTCTTCTTGGGTATGACGCTTCAAGCTAGGCACACTTGTATTGGGGAGTTTCTCCCATTCTTCTCTGCAGATCCTCTCAAGCTCTGTGCGGTTGGAAGGAGAGTGTCGCTGCACAGCTGTTTGATCGGGTTCAAGTTGTCCCAAAGCCACTTCTGCGTTGTTTTGGCTGTTGAGCACAGCTATTTCCAGGTCATCCTGCACAGCTATTTCCAGGTGCACCTACATGGATTTTCAGTTGCACTCTCCCGATATTTTCACTCTGCACGCTATTTCCAGGTGCATTGTGCATAGCTATTTCAGGTGCACCCTGCACAGTATTTCCAGGTGCACTGCTATTTCCAGGTACCCTGCATAGTATCAATACACCATACACAGCTACAGATGCAAGATTTATCATCAAGTATCAGGTATGGATAGTAGATATGATAGCACTCTATATATATATGGTCCAAATGAGAAAGTCCCAGGTCCATTTCAGAACGGGTCCAACTTTTTGGACTGGTGAAGACTTCTGATGCAAATCTGCCGTCCTCACCCTCTTTCCCTCTCAGGCACAGAGAGCGTACAGCGAGACGCTGGGTACAGCGAGACGCTGCGTACAGCGAGACGCTGCGTACAGCGAGACGCTGCGTACAGCATGGGTCTCACTCCACATCACCGCCCCCAAGCTGGCCTGCCTCCCTTCCCATTCAGAATGATGGAAGCACAAATGAAAACAGAAAGAAAAAGAGCTTTCCCCAACGTCACCCAGGCGAATGAACTAAAATATCCAATCTTGCTGTTAACTTGGGGAGAAACAACCATGTACAAAGGATACGCTTTTTCAAATGACTTGTGAACATTTTTGAAGTTTGATGGCTTTACAATTTCAGAGATGCAATGGAAAGACATAGTAATGTTATGCATTGTAATGGTTGAGCTACTTCCACGCCTGAATGTGGAACAGTCCCAGCTTTGTCCTTGTGTGAGCTTTTTCCTCAGAGCTGGAGGACAGGTGTTGTGGGAAGGGGTGCATCAAAGATTTGTTTGACTAGTGACCCATGGCCAGATTATTCGCGGGATGTAAAAGCTCATTAATGTAGGTGGTTTAATAGGGTCAACACACACAGAGACGTTGTGTTTGTGTGTCTCTCAGAGGGAAGTTAGCCAACACCTTCAGCTAGATCAACAGTCGACGGTACTAGTAAAACAGAGCAAGTCTCATGTGTAGGACGTTACAGCTTTGGCACACAAGCCACAGCATTTATCTCCTTAACCCTCCATCATTGAAAGGATGATTGCAGGGGGTCAAATAGTGGTGGGCTTTCACAGGTCACACAGAGGCCTCGTCTCACACCCATGCACACACACAGACAAATATATACACAGACAGAGACATTACAGTAGGTCACTGTGACAACAAGCCTCTGTGTTTGTGTGTGTGTGAGAGAGTTTGTGAGTGTGAGAGAGTGAGTGAGAGAGATGTGACAATGTTCAGTTCACACAGAAACGTTCCACTACAGTGTGTGTGTGTCTTCCTGTTTTCCTCTGGGGTCTCACTCTATTCCAGCTCTGGATTGATCTGGTAGAGACAGTGGCAGTAAGTGGAGCCAACGTCCACACTGAACTCATGGTTAAGGATGTTTAGGCCCATGTGTTTTACCATGATAACAGCCTGTGAGAGACACAGACACATTCTAATCATGCATGCAGTCACCTGTGCCCTATCCAACACACAGCAGTCAGTTCTGAATGTGGCATGAGCCAAAAGCCTCAACCGCATTGGAGGGATGCTAAGCTGGATTTAGTGTGTTCTTTACCTACTGCATTAAATAAGCAAATCCTGACACATTCCCCCACTCCAACCTCACATTGTGTTTTTATGTGAGAGCTTTTTTTGGAAAATAACAATATTTGCAATTATCAGACACTTTTATGCAAAGTGACTTAGAGTCAAGCGTGAATACATTTTAGGTACGGTTGGTCCCAGGAATTGAACCCGCTTTACTGGCGTTGCAAGCACTATGCTCTAATAACTGAGCTACAGAGGACCACAAGGGACTTAGAACACATCCCGACCATGGGAATGTTTCTGAACACCCAAATCTAGAAGTTAATGAAGATCTTTCTGGAGGTCTACTGCGCTTCCCTGTTGGACCCACCAGGAAAACAAGACACATCAGCCATCTCATTCTGGTTGATATCTAATTGAGTCGTCAACCAATGTGAATTCATTAATAATGTTTTGCAATTTTCAAACCAGCCTGCTACATTGATGCAGCGTCATCACGACATTGATAAAATACGTTGAATAACGTTGAAACTGCAACGAGTCAAGCAGCGAGGGAACAGGCCTAAAAAGAGAGATGAGGACCGTCATCACTTGGCCCTGGAAGGAACCCTGGGTTCTGACAGTTTAATGCAACCTGAAAATGAGGAAACGGGAAACGAGGCGACCCAACACAGCGTCAAACCCCCATTGTATGCAGTGGCCACACACCGACGGCTGTACAAACACACTGTGTTGAATCAGGGGGGAGGTGGGGAGGAGGGATAGACTGAGGGAAGTAGGTCATCTTGTATTTTACAGGACAGTGGTGTCTCAGTGTGTTAGAAAAAGGGTTAAGAAAGTAAACAGAGTTGGTTGTGACCCTCCAGTTGTCTGTCATCGTAGGCGAACACACAAACAGACCCGTTTTTAGAAACGTTAACACTCAGGTGTAAAACACACAGACACACTCACCCTGTCTCACTCACACACACACACTATCTACATGCAAAACACTAAAACAGCAATAAAGGGATGGAAATTCCCAGGGACCTCACGATATGATATCACAATACTTAGATGCGGATGAGATATGCATTGCGATTCTCATGATTCTATAGGTGTTGCAATTCCAAAACGTATTGCTCAGTATAGGTCTCCTGTAGGTAGCATAGTGGTTAAGAGCATTGGGCCAGTAACCGAAAGGTTGCCGTTTCTAATCCTCGAGCCGACTACGTGAAAAATCTGTCGATGTGCCATTGAGCAAAGCACTTAACCATAATTGCTCCTGTAAGTTGCTCTGAATAAGCACCAGGTAAATTACTAAAATGTTTATTTTTTAAATTCCACAAATAGAGAAAATTTGTTTTGATCAGTCAAGGGAAATAAGTGTGTTGGAAACATGTTGGCTCACTATTTAAAAAGAAGATGGAGAACAAGCTATAGGATGAAAAATACCAGAGTTTTGGCGCTGCACAGCTGTCTACGCTAGCTAAAGCTACCGAAAGCACCAACAACAAAAAAACAGATACTTGGAGCATGTATCAATATAATATAGTCCAAAATAATATTGTGACATGGAACTGTACAGATGTTTTCCCCATCACTAATTGATATGTGAACTGTAATATACATAGAGTAGTTATCAACCGACCCACCTAGTCAGAACGTGCAATAGTGACCTGTGAAGTGTAACTGTGTGTTACATAAGAGAATTCACAGGAATCATGGAGATCATAAGTGAAGTGCCTACAGGATTGTTGATGCCTAGCATTAGGACCTGCATGCTGTCGGCCTGCAAGTGAACATTGACCTTGAGGGCCATCGGCTATAACAGGTCGTGTTCATTAGGGCAACGGAAGAAAAGACTGAAACAGGGAGGAAACTACGTGAACTTGTCCAATAAGAAACACTACATTTTCCATTGCAGCAAAAACGCTTTGGCGACGGTGCGCCAAATGAATACGAAATTCAATATTACTCAACGCTTTTCCCCATATGACTCTGTTTACATGACATGGCACTTGCTCTTTGCAACTGAAATATGTCCCAAGGCAAGTACGGCCTTAGATATAGCTGCCCTTCCATTAGTCACCTGTCACTTACTTACTTAATTACCAGCGAGTCTCTTTTATCCATATAGATTATCTCATATTTTATAAGGTCTGTAAAATTCTGTGCTGTGAAACAACAATTGATTAGACTTTATGATCCAGCTGTGTGTATTGTAAATGCATGTATAGTAATAACTGTAAAGTAACATAAACACAAGTGTCAATAACCAATGACTCATGGTGCTTTGTAAGAGACACACACTCAAAAATGCTTATTAATGGTTTCCCATAATGCGCTACCACAACAATACTAGTGAGAACTACAAAGGGATGCAGTTGGTTTTGCAGGAGTATGATTCATCTATGGGCGATGTGTTGTAGAAAGGGTTTTCAGACAGGTTAAGGGGCATTCAGTGTGTAGTTGAGCATTGTTAGGGAAGTTTACACAGCGTCGACAAGGGAGGGAGAGACTGAGGGAACAAAAGAAGGACACAGAGAGAGAGAGAGAGAGAGAGAGAGAGAAGTCAATTTGTTAGAGAGTAGCCATTATTTACTGAAGACAATGGAGGAAGGAGAAATAGAGTGTTGCTAAGGGGACAAGTCACACTAAAGAACACACGCAGTGACATACACAATTATGCAGTTCCAACAATGATGATCTCCTCCCCAGAGTGGTCATCAGTCAAACAACGTTTGACATTAATTAAGTAAATAACAACGGAAACAAACCTCATGGCATTTGACTGTACCTTTAGACTGTAAAACAGGTGTAGACAGCAGTATCGTGTGGGTCATTGATTTTACACTGAAATTGAAATAGAGTTGACCTACTTGTACTTTGTGACATGATGCTGCTCTGTTAGTGAAAGGCTCAGGTATTCTCTTTGGCTGCTTCAAACCGTCCACACCCACCCACCCACCCACCCACCCACCCACCCACACACACACACACACACACACACACACACACACACACACACACACACACACACACACACACACACACACACACACACACACACACACACACACTTGTATTCTCCAAGTCCTAATTGAATGAAAATGTATAGGAGTTGAAAACAAGACCAGTCACATTAGCAGTAGTAGCTAGCAGGGCCATGAGAACCAACAAGACCAGTCACATTAGCAGTAGTAGCTACCAGGGCCATGAGAACCAACAAGACCAGGCACATTAGCAGTAGTAGCTACCAGGGCCATGAGAACCAACAAGACCAGGCACATTAGCAGTAGTAGCTAGCAGGGCCATGAGAACCAACAAGACCAGTCACATTAGCAGTAGTAGCTACCAGGGCCATGAGAACCAACAAGACCAGGCACATTAGCAGTAGTAGCTAGCAGGGCCATGAGAACCAACAAGACCAGGCACATTAGCAGTAGTTGCTAGCAGGGCCATGAGAACCAACAAGACCAGGCACATTAGCAGTAGTAGCTAGCAGGGCCATGAGAACCAACAAGACCAGGCACATTAGCAGTAGTAGCTAGCAGGGCCATGAGAACCAACAAGACCAGGCACATTAGCAGTAGTAGCTAGCAGGGCCATGAGAACCAACAAGACCAGTCACATTAGCAGTAGTAGCTAGCAGGGCCATGAGAACCAACAAGACCAGGCACATTAGCAGTAGTTGCTAGCAGGGCCATGAGAACCAACAAGACCAGGCACATTAGCAGTAGTAGCTAGCAGGGCCATGAGAACCAACAAGACCAGTCACATTAGCAGTAGTAGCTAGCAGGGCCATGAGAACCAACAAGACCAGTCAGATTAACAGCAGTAGCTAGCAGGGTCATGAGAACGAGACCAGTCAGATTAACAGTAGTAGCTAGCAGGGTCATGAGAACGAGACCAGTCAGATTAACAGCAGTAGCTAGCAGGGTCATGAGAACGAGACCAGTCAGATTAGCAGCAGTAGCTAGCAGGGTCATGAGAACGAGACCAGTCAGATTAACAGCAGTAGCTAGCAGGGTCATGAGAACGAGACCAGTCAGATTAACAGTAGTAGCTAGCAGGGTCATGAGAACCAACAAGACCAGTCAGATTAACAGTAGTAGCTAGCAGGGTCATGAGAACGAGACCAGTCAGATTAACAGCAGTAGCTAGCAGGGTCATGAGAACGAGACCAGTCAGATTAACAGCAGTAGCTAGCAGGGTCATGAGAACGAGACCAGTCAGATTAACAGTAGTAGCTAGCAGGGTCATGAGAACGAGACCAGTCAGATTAACAGCAGTAGCTAGCAGGGTCATGAGAACGAGACCAGTCAGATTAACAGTAGTAGCTAGCAGGGTCATGAGAACGAGACCAGTCAGATTAACAGCAGTAGCTAGCAGGTAGCCGTGTGACTTGCCTGGTGTGTGTACCTTGTACTACTCAGAATTGTTCTGTATCTATGTTTGAGCCACACGGCCACATAAAGGAAAGGCCCTGCATAAAAGGGAACAAACAGCACAAATAGGTAGCTAATCTCTCAGACGTTCTACTCCAGAGCCCCAGGACATGAAAAGGTGACCAATTCAATGCAATGTTCCAAGGTAAACACAACGTACACAGTGGATAAGAGGGGGTATTTAAGCTTCCATTAGTGAATGTTTGAGTAAAAGGAGTCATTTAGAAAAGCGTCAGGGCCATGTGATATTTGCTCAAACAGTGCTTAAAGGCTGCCTGGTTAAACAGGCAGCGGGGGAAGGTCAATATTTTCACAGGCAGGCCGGGAGACACAGGACCGCTGGAAGTGAGAGACAACTGACAGCTGTTTCCCGCCCGGGCTGCCACTCGCTGTTCAAACTGGGCAGGAGAGGACGTTGGACTGGACAACGGTCAGACCAGACATGTCAGCATGGCCCTCTCAAATAAAGGAGGGGGAGGGGAGACGAAAACCACCAGCACTATAGAAAGTCATGTATATAAACCACCAGCACTATAGAAAGTCATGTATATAAACCACCAGACACTATAGAAAGTCATGTATATAAACCACCAGACACTATAGAAAGTCATGTATATAAACCACCAGACACTATAGAAAGTCATGTATATAAACCACCAGACACTATAGAAAGTCATGTATATAAACCACCAGACACTATAGAAAGTCATGTATATAAACCACCA
>NW_027013458.1:0-16133 GCF_036934945.1 Oncorhynchus masou masou | reverse complement strand
AGTGTGACTGACCCTCCAGTAGGATATAACAGAGCTCAGTGTGACTGACCCTCCAGTAGGATATAACAGAGCTCAGTGTGACTGACCCTCCAGTAGGATATAACAGAGATCAGTGTGACTGACCCTCCAGTAGTATATAACAGAGCTCAGTGTGACTGACCCTCCAGTAGGATATGACAGAGCTCAGTGTGACTGACCCTCCAGTAGGATATAACAGAGCTCAGTGTGACTGACCCTCCAGTAGGATATAACAGAGCTCAGTGTGACTGACCCTCCAGTAGGATATAACAGAAATCGGTGTGACTGACCCTCCAGTAGGATATAACAGAGATCGGTGTGACTGACCCTCCAGTAGGATATAACAGAGTTCAGTGTGACTGACCCTCCAGTAGGATATAACAGAGCTCAGTGTGACTGACCCTTCCAGTAGGATATAACAGAGCTCAGTGTGACTGACCCTCCAGTAGTATATAACAGAGCTCAGTGTGACTGACCCTCCAGTAGGATATGACAGAGCTCAGTGTGACTGACCCTCCAGTAGGATATGACAGAGCTCAGTGTGGCTGACCATCCAGTAGGATATAACAGAGCTCAGTGTGACTGACCCTCCAGTAGGATATGACAGAGCTCAGTGTGACTGACCCTCCTGTAGGATATGACAGAGCTCAGTGTGAGTCTGTGATTAAACTGCTGCTGTACCAGCCTATTGTTACATTAGCACATCAATTACTCACTGATCCCCATTTAGCCTCAGAGCACAATAATAGTATAGCCACCATCATCTTATTAGCCATCATCTTATTGGTAACACTGCACAGATCTCATTGTTTTTGCTTGAATGATTCGCCAGTGACCAGGTAAAATTACAGTATGTATAAATAAGAATATTATAAACTAAAACGACCATGCTTATACAGGGTGTGTTATTTCTCCCTCTCCTGTCCCTTCTGCTCAGCTCAGTGAAGAGAAGACATCTGGTTATGTGTCCTCCTACCCCACCCTGTGGTCTGTCCCTGACATGATTTGACTGAATACACCACACACTGGCAGAGAGGGAGAGGCAGGGAGAGAATGAGAGGGGGGAAGATGAGAGAGAAAAGGGGAGAGGGGGAGGGAGATGGAAGAGACGGAGAGAGTTGGAGAAAGTCAAAGAGAGAGAAAGACAGATACAAAGAGAAAGGGAGAGAGAGTGAGGAAAGGAGAGAGAGAGAGTGAGGAAAGGAGAGAGAGAGTGAGGAAAGGAGAGAGAGCAAGAAGGGGAGAAAAGAGAGAATGTGTTCTGAACCTGATCAGCCCTCCATCCAGTGGAATCTCTGCTCACTTTATGATTTATAGGGCACAGGCGGGTGAATATTTCATTGTAATACATAGAGGCTCGCTAATATCCCAGGTCCAGTCAGACTGGGGCATTAAGGAGAGGCATGAATACATTGAGGTTGTTACGCCTGGCCTTAATCAATCAGGGCACACAGTGGGTGGAACTGCTAAGAAAAACGCTCTGTTCTCATTACACAGACAAATCATACATAACATTAGGCATTATAAATGATATACATACCCAGCGTTACTCCACCCAGCCTTAATGACCAAGAATTCTCCATCAGGATGAGGAGATAAGACTTGGGAAATAAATATTTTACATCTTTTTTTAGACTATAGAAATTGCAAAAAGGGACCAAAAACATCTCTAAAATGGGATACAGAAATGCATATTGTTCGTCAGATTGTTGTTAGGTTTATGTGGCTAAAACACAAGGCTTTGTGACAGGCGACCCTATTTCCATGTGCCTCCAGAGGAAACTGGGCCTGTCACCATAATAAAAACATTAGAATACTAGGGGAACATACAATGTCATGAATAAAATTACATTGTCTTCCAAACGAATTCCTTCGAATTGTCTGAGGAATCAGCTTTGACAGACAAACACAATTTACAGGTATATTTTTCTGAACAATGATAGTGATATGTCCACTCTGAGTATCGGTAAATGTCTATTGTGTCCCTCTCTGTTTCAATAAGAGTCTGATGGATGTTACATTTAGTCGTGGACAAATTCAGAGAGAAAAGGGCAAGGGCTGGAAAAGGCTGAGAATCATCACATCACGTCTTGGAAGAATGATACCCTAGCTATTGTGGAGGAATCTGCGGGCTGGGAGAACTGAGAACAGGTAGTATACTGCTGCTGTTCAGCCCACACTAATGTCAGAGAAATATCCCCATTGCGGGCCTGATTATATGTGTCTGGGAGAAGAGAGCTGAACAGCACTGTCCAGCATGTGTTAAACCTCAGCACCAGTCTCCCTCAGCACCAGTCTCCCTCAGCACCAGTCTCCCTCAGCACCAGTCTCCCTCAGCACCAGTCTCCCCAGTCTACAGTCCAGTATGTAGGTTAAACCTCAGCACCAGTCTCCCTCAGCACCAGTCTCCCTCAGCACCAGTCTCCCCAGTCTACAGTCCAGTATATAGGTTAAACCACAACACCAGTCTCCCTCAGCACCAGTCTCCCTCAGCAACAGTCTCCCTCAGCAACAGTCTCCTCAGCACCAGTCTCCCTCAGCACCAGTCTCCCTCAGCACCAGTCTCCCTCAGCACCTGTCTCCCCAGTCTACAGTCCAGTATGTAGGTTAAACCTCAGCACCAGTCTCCCTCAGCACCAGTCTTCCTCAGCACCAGTCTCCCCAGTCTACAGTCCAGTATGTAGGTTAAACCTCAGCACCAGTCTCCCTCAGCACCAGTCTCCCCAGTCTACAGTCCAGTATACAGCAGGTTAAACCACAGCACCAGTCTCCCTCAGCACCAGTCTCGCCAGGTCTACAGTCCAGTATGTAGGTTAAACCACAGCACCAGTCTCCCTCAGCACCAGTCTCCCCAGTCTACAGTCCAGTATGTAGGTTAAACCACAGCACCAGTCTCCCTCAGCACCAGTCTCCCTCAGCACCAGTCTCCCTCAGCACCAGTCTCCCTCAGCACCAGTCTCCCTCAGCACCAGTCTCCCTCAGCACCAGTCTTCCTCAGCACCTGTCTCCACAGTCTAAAGTCCAGTATGCAGGTTAAACCACAGCACCAGGCTCCCTCAGCACCAGTCTCCCTCAGCACCAGTCTCCCTCAGCACCAGTCTCCCTCAGCACCAGTCTCCCCAGTCTACAGTCCAGTATGCAGGTTAAACCACAGCACCAGTCTCCCTCAGCACCAGTCTCCCTCAGCACCAGTCTCCCCAGTCTACAGTCCAGTATGTAGGTTAAACCACAGCACCAGTCTCCCTCAGCACCAGTCTCCCTCAGCACCAGTCTCCCCAGTCTACAGTCCAGTATATAGGTTAAACCACAGCACCAGTCTCCCTCAGCACCAGTCTCCCTCAACACCAGTCTTCCTCAGCACCAGTCTCCCCAGTCTACAGTCCAGTATGCAGGTTAAACCACAGCACCAGTCTCCCTCAGCACCAGTCTCCCCAGTCTACAGTCCAGTATGTAGGTTAAACCACAGCACCAGTCTCCCTCAGCACCAGTCTCCCTCAGCACCAGTCTCCCCAGTCTACAGTCCAGTATGTAGGTTAAACCACAGCACCAGTCTCCCTCAGCACCAGTCTCCCTCAGCACCAGTCTCCCCAGTCTACAGTCCAGTATGCAGGTTAAACCACAGCACCAGTCTCCCTCAGCACCAGTCTCCCTCAGCACCAGTCTCCCCAGTCTACAGTCCAGGATGTAGGTTAAACCACAGCACCAGTCTTACCAGTCTGTTCTAACAGCATCTCTCAGCACTAGCAGGACTGGGAGCCCATCAGGATCCAGGTCAGTCTATCAGCACTAGTGGGACTGGGAACCCAGGAGGATCCAGGTCAGTCTATCAGCACTAGCAGGACTGGGAGCCCATCAGGATCCAGGTCAGTCTATCAGCACTAGTGAGACTGGGAGCCCAGGCAGGATCCAGGTCAGTGTATCAGCTCTAGTGAGACTGGGAGCCCAGGAGGATCCAGGTCAGTCTATCAGCTCTAGTGAGACTGGGAGCCCAGGAGGATCCAGGTCAGTCTCATCAGCACTAGTGAGACTGGGAGCCCAGGAGGATCCAGGTCAGTCTATCAGCACTAGTGGGACTGGGAGCCCAGGAGGATCCAGGTCAGTCTATCAGCACTAGTGAGACTGGGAGCCCAGGAGGATCCAGGTCAGTCTATCAGCACTAGTGAGACTGGGAGCCCAGGAGGATCCAGGTCAGTCTATCAGCTCTAGTGAGACTGGGAGCCCAGGAGGATCCAGGTCAGTCTATCAGCTCTAGTGAGACTGGGAGCCCAGGAGGATCCAGGTCAGTCTATCAGCTCTAGTGAGACTGGGAGCCCAGGAGGATCCAGGTCAGTCTATCAGCACTAGTGAGACTGGGAGCCCAGGAGGATCCAGGTCAGTCTATCAGCTCTCAGTGGAACTAGGAGCCCAGGAGGATCCAGGTCAGTCCATCAGCACTAGTGAGACTGGGAGCCCAGGAGGATCCAGGTCAGTCTATCAGCACTAGTGGGACTGGGAGCCCAGGAGGATCCAGGTCATGTATCAGCTCTAGTGGGACTGGAAGCCCAGGAGCGATCCAGGTCAGTCTCATCAGCACTAGTGGAACTGGAAGCCCAGGAGGATCCAGGTCAGTCTATCCAGCACTAGTGGAACTGGACAGCCCAGGAGGATCCAGGTCAGTCTATCAGCACTAGTGAGACTGGGAGCCCAGGAGGATCCAGGTCAGTCTATCAGCACTAGTGAGACTGGGAGCCCAGGAGGATCCAGGTCAGTCTATCAGCACTAGTGAGACTGGGAGCCCAGGAGGATCCAGGTCAGTCTATCAGCACTAGTGAGACTGGGAGCCCAGGAGGATCCAGGTCAGTCTATCAGCACTAGTGAGACTGGGAGCCCAGGAGGATCCAGGTCAGTCTATCAGCACTAGTGAGACTGGGAGCCCAGGAGGATCCAGGTCAGTCTATCAGCACTAGTGAGACTGGGAGCCCAGGAGGATCCAGGTCAGTCTATCAGCACTAGTGAGACTGGGAGCCCAGGAGGATCCAGGTCAGTCTATCAGCACTGAGTGAGACTGGGAGCCCAGGAGGATCCAGGTCAGTCTATCAGCACTAGTGAGACTGGGAGCCCAGGAGGATCCAGGTCAGTCTATCAGCACTAGTGAGACTGGGAGCCCAGGAGGATCCAGGTCAGTCTATCAGCACTAGTGGGACTGGGAGCCCAGGAGGATCCAGGTCAGTCTATCAGCACTAGTGGGACTGGGAGCCCAGGAGGATCCAGGTCAGTCTTATCAGCACTAGTGAGACTGGGAGCCCAGGAGGATCCAGGTCAGTCTATCAGCACTAGTGGGACTGGGAGCCCAGGAGGATCCAGGTCAGTCTATCAGCACTAGTGAGACTGGGAGCCCAGGAGGATCCAGGTCAGTCTTTCAGCACCAGTGAGACTGGGAGCCCAGGAGGATCCAGGTCAGTCTATCAGCACTAGTGGGACTGGAAGCCCAGGAGGATTCATTTCAAGATGAATCGTCTCTGCCACTCTAGTGACAGGCATGAAAGGCTAGAGAGATACAGCTAAGGCTATCTTTTTCAGCTAAGGCTAGCTTTTTCAGCTAAGGCTAGCTTTTTTCAAACAGAAATTTGCTTCCTGTAGCACTAATTCCAAAAGGTTTTGGGACACTGTAAAGTCCATGGAGAATAAGAGCACCTCCTCCCAGCTGCCCACTTTACTGTGGGTAAGGAACACTGTCAAAACCGATAAATCTACGATAATCGATCATTTCAACAAGCATTTTTCCACGGTTGGCCATGCTTTCCACCTGGCTACCTTTACCCCGCCAACATCTCAGCACCCCTGCAGCAACTTGCCCAAACCCCCACGCCCCGCTTCTCCTTCACCCAAATCCAGACAGCTGATGTTCTGAAAGAACTGCAAAATCTGGATCCTTACAAATCAGTTGGACTAGACAAATTGTGGCAACCCCTATTACTAGCCTGTTCAACCTCTCTTTTGTGTCGTCTGAGATCCCCAACACTGGAAAGCTGCTGCAGTCGTCCTCTCTTCAAAGAGGGAGACACTTTAGACCCAAACTGTTATAGACCTATATCCATCCTGCTCTGCCTTTCTAAAATCTTCAAAAGCCAAATTAATAAACAGATGACTGACCATTTCGAATCCCACCGTATCTTCTCCACTATGCAATCTGGTTTCCGAGCTGGTCAACCGCCATCGATAAAAGACAGTACTGTGCAGCTGTATTCATCGACCTGGCCAAGGCTTTCGACTCTGTCAATCAACGCATTCTTATAGGCAGACTCAACAGTCTCGGCTCATCAAGTGACTGCCTCGCCTGGTTCACCAAATACTTATCTGATAGAGTTCAGTGTGTCAAATTGGAGGGCCTGTTGTCAGGACCTCTGGCAGTCTCTATAGGGGTGCCACAAGGTTCATTTCTAGGGCCAATACATATCAATGATGTCACTCTTGCTGCTGGTGATTCTCTGATCCACCTCTACATAGACGACACCATTCTGTATACATCTGTCCCTTATTTGGACACTGTGCTAACAAACCTCCAAACGAGCTTCAACGCCATACAACACACCTTCCGTGGCCTCCAACTGCTTTTAAATACTAGTAAAACTAAGTGCATGCTCCTCAACCGATCGCTTCCCGCACCCTACCGCCCCACTAGCATCACTACTCTGGACGGTTCTGACCTAGAATATGTGGACAACTACAAATACCTAGGTGTCTGGTTAAACTGTAAACTCTCATGCAGACTCACATTAAGCATCTCCAATCCAAAATTAAATCTAGAATTGGCTTCCTATTTTGCAGCAAAGCATCCTTCACTCATGCTGCCAAACATACCCTTGTAAAACTGACCATCCTACCGATACTTGACTTCGGCAAAGTCATTTACAAAATAGCCCCCAACACTCTACTCAGTAAACTGCATGTAGTCTATCACAGTGCCGTCTGTTTTGTCACCAAAGCCCCATATACTACCCACCACTGCGACCTGTAAGCTCTCGTTGGCTGGCCCTCACTACATATCCATCGCCAAACCCACTGGCTCCAGCAGGAATATTTCACTGGTCATCCCCAAAGCCAACACTTCCTTTGCCGCCTTTCCTTCCAGTTCTCTGCTGCCAATGACTGGAATTAATTGCGGATACAGGGCTAGAGGGCAGAGAGATACAGCGCTAGAGGGCAGAGAGATACAGTGCTAGAGGGCAGAGAGATAGAGGAGCAGAGGGGATACAGGGTTAGAAGGCAGAGGGATACAGGGCTTAGAGGGCAGAGGGATACAGGGTTAGAGGGCAGAGGGGATACAGGGATAGAGGGCAGAGGGATACGGGGATAGAGGGCAGAAGGGATACAGGGCTAGAGGGCAGAGGGATACAGCGCTAGAGGGCAGAGAGATACAGGGCTAGAGGGCAGAGGGGATACAGGGCTAGATGGCAGAGGGGATACAGGGCTAGAGGGCAGAGGGATACAGGGCTAGAGGGCAGAGAGATACAGGGCTAGAGGGCAGAGGGATGCAGGGCTAGAGGGGATAAAGGGTTAGAGGGCAGAGGGGATAATGGCTAGAGGGCAGAGGGATACAGGGTTAGAAGGCAGAGGGATACAGGGATACAGGGTTAGAGGGCAGAGGGATACAGGGTTAGAGGGCAGAGGGGATACAGGGATAGAGGGCAGAGGGATACAGGGTTAGAGGGCAGAGGGATAAAGGGTTAGAGGGCAGAGGGCAGAGAGATACAGGGCTAGAGCGCAGAGGGATACAGGGATGGAGGGCAGAGAGATACAGGGCTAGAGGGCAGAGGGGATACAGGGCTAGAGGGCAGAGGGGATATCGGGTTAGAGGGCAGAGGGATACAGGGTTAGAGGGCAGAGGGATACAGGGCTAGAGGGCAGAGGGGATACAGGGCTAGAGGGCAGAGGGGATACAGGGCTAGAGGGCAGAGGGGATACAGGGCTAGAAGGCAGAGGGGATACAGGGCGAGAGGGCAGAGGGGATACAGGGCTAGAGGGCAGAGGGGATACAGGGAAAAAGCCTTATTATTATTCGACCATGCTGGTCATTTATGAACATTTGAACATCTTGGCCATGTTCTGTTATAATCTCCACCCGGCACAGCCAGAAGAGGACTGGCCACCCCACATATGCTCTCTCTAATTCTCTTTCTTTCTCTCTCTCGGAGGACCTGAGCCCTAAGACCATGCCCCAGGACTACCTGACATGATGACTCCTTGCTGTCCCCAGTCCACCTGGCCGTGCTGCTGCTCCAGTTTCAACTGTTCTGCCTTATTATTATTCGACCATGCTGGTCATTTATGAACATTTGAACATCTTGGCCATGTTCTGTTATAATCTCCACCCGGCACAGCCAGAAGAGGACTGGCCACCCCACATAGCCTGGTTCCTCTCTCGGTTTCTTCCTAGGTTTTGGCCTTTCTAGGGAGTTTGTCCTAACCACCGTGCTTCTACACCTGCATTGCTTGCTGTTTGGGGTTTTAGGCTGGGTTTCTGTACAGCACTTTGAGATATCAGCTGATGTACGAAAGGGCTATATAAAAAATTAATTTAGTTTGATTTGATATTGCAGGCAAAAACTACAGAGGAAAATCAAACCAGGAAGTGGCCTATATTTTGAAATCTCCATGTTCATAGCCTGCCTTCGCTCCATTTAAAGGGATATCAACCAGATTCCTTTTCCTATATTTCCTTCCTCAAGGTATCAACAGTCTTTAGACATAGTTTCAGGCTTTTATTTTGAAAAATGAGCGAAAAAACAGTGCGTACCCGACAGTGCGTGAACCCTGTACCCGAGCGGTTCAATACAAATACACACACCTTGTCACCCCCTAGTGTTTACTTATGCATGTGTATGTTTGTGTGTGTTTATGTATGATTTCACAAGTAAGTGTGCAGTCGTTTCCCTGTGCCAGGCAGCCAGTAGTAGTAGAGGTAGCAGCAGCAGAAGCAACAGTAGTATTAGCATCAGTAGCAGCAATAGTAGCAGCAGCAGCATTAGGAGCAGCATTAGTAGTAGAAGTATCGGCAGTAGTAGCAGCAGCAGCAGTAGCAGCAATAGTAGCAGTAGCAGCAGCAGTAGAGATCAGCAGTAGCAGCAATAGTAGCAGTAGCAGCAGTAGAATCAGCGGTAGCGGCAGGAGAGGCAGTAGTAGCAGTAGTAGCAGCAGTAGTAGCAGTAGCAGGGCAGCAGTAGCAGTAGGAACAGCAGTAGAATCAGCGGTGTAGCAGCAGTAATAGTAGCAGCAGTAATAGGGCAGCAAGGGCGGCAGCAGCAGTCAATGGCAGCGGTAATATCAGCAGCAGTAATAGTGGCAGCTGTAATGGTAGCAGCAGTAGCCCAGCAGGAGCAGTAATAGTAGCAGCAGTGGCAGCGGGAGCAGCAGCAGTGGCGGCAGTGGTAGAGCAGGGCAGCGGTCGTAGCAGCAGTAGTAGCAGCAGCAGTAGGATAACAGTAGATTCAACAGTAGCAGCAGGGATCGTGATAGCAACGGTAGATTCAGTAGTAGCAGTAGTAGCAGCAGGTGGGAGCAGCAGCAGTAGTTGTAACAGCGGTAAGCAGCAGCAGTAGTAGCAGGATTGTAGCAGCAGTAGGAGCAGCAGCAGTAGTTGTAACAGCAGTAGCAGCAGTAGCAGTAGTAGCAGTTGTAGCAGAAGGAGCAGCAGCAGTAGTTGTAACAGCAGTAGCAACAGCAGTAGTAGCAGTAGTAGCAGTAGTAGCAGCAGTAGGAGCAGCAGCAGTAGTTGTAACAGCAGTAGCAGCAGCAACAGTAGTAGCAGTAGTTGTAACAGCAGTAGCAGCAGCAGCAGTAGTAGCAGTAGGAGCAGCAGTAGTTGTAGCAGTAGCAGTAGTAGCAGGAGGAGCAGTGGTTGTAGCAGTAGCAGTAGTAGCAGGAGCAGCAGTAGTTGTAGCAGTAGTAGCAGGAGCAGCAGTAGTTGCAGCAGTAGTAGCAGGAGCAGCAGTAGTTGTAGCAGTAGCAGTAGTAGCAGGAGCAGCAGTAGTTGTAGCAGGAGCACCAGTAGTTGTAGCAGTAGCAGGAGCAGCAGTAGATGTAGCAGTAGTAGTAGCAGCTGCAGTAGTTGTAAGCAGTAGTAGCAGGAGCTGCAGTAGTTGTAGCAATAGTAGCAGGAGTAGCAGTAGTTGTAGCGGTAGCAGTGGTAGCAGGAGGAGCAGCAGTGGTTGTAGCAGTAGCAGTAGCAGTAGTAGCAGGAGCAGCAGTAGTTGTAGCAGTAGTAGCAGGAGCAGCAGTAGTTGCAGCAGTAGTAGCAGGAGCAGCAGTAGTTGTAGCAGTAGCAGTAGTAGCAAGAGGAGCAGTAGTTGCAGCAGTAGTAGCAGGAGCAGCTGTAGTTGTGGCAGCAGTAGATGTAGCAGTAGTAGCAGGAGGAGCAGCAGTAGTTTAGCAGTAGTAGCAGGAGCTGCAGTAGTTGTAGCAGTAGTAGCAGTAGTAGCAGGATCAGCAGTAGTTGTAGCAATAGTAGCAGGAGTAGCAGTAGTTGTAGCAGTAGCAGTAGTAGCAGGAGGGCAGCAGTAGTTGTAGCAGTAGCAGTAGCAGTAGTAGCAGGAGCAGCAGTAGTTGTAGCAGTAGTAGCAGGAGCAGCAGTAGTTGCAGCAGTAGTAGCAGGAGCAGCAGTAGTTGTAGCAGTAGCAGTAGTAGCAAGAGGAGCAGCAGTAGTTGCAGCAGTAGTAGCAGGAGCAGCTGTAGTTGTAGCAGTAGCAGTGGTAGCAGGAGGGCAGTAGTTGTAGCAGTAGCAGTAGTAGCAGGAGGAGCAGTAGTTGTAGCAGTAGCAGTAGTAGCAGGAGCAGCGGTATTTGTAGCAGTAGTAGCAGGAGCGGCAGTAGTTGCAGCGGTAGTAGCAGGAGCACCAGTAGTTTAGCAGTAGCAGTAGTAGCAGGAGCAGCAGTAGTTGTAGCAGTAGCAGTAGTTGCAGGAGCAGCAGTAGTTGTAGCAGTAGCAGTTGTAGCAGGAGCACCAGTAGTTGTAGCAGTAGCAGTAGTAGCAGGAGCAGCAGTAGTTGTAGTAGAAGCAGTAGTAGCAGGAGCAGCAGTAGATGTAGCAGTAGTAGCAGGAGGAGCAGCAGTAGTTGTAGCAGTAGTAGCAGGAGCTGCAGTAGTTGTAGCAGTAGTAGCAGTAGTAGCAGGAGCAGCAGTAGTTGTAGCAGTAGTTTAGCAGTAGCAGTAGTAGCAGGAGGAGCAGCAGTAGTTGTAGCAGTAGCAGTAGTAGCAGGAGCAGCAGTAGTTGTAGCAGTAGTAGCAGGAGCAGCAGTAGTTGTAGCAATAGTAGCAGGAGTAGCAGTAGCAGTAGCAGTAGTAGCAGGAGGAGCAGCAGTAGTTGTAGCAGTAAGTAGTAGCAGGAGCAGCAGTAGTTGTAGCAGTAGTAGCAGGAGCAGCAGTAGTTGTAGCAGTAGTAGCAGGAGCAGCAGTAGTTGTAGCAGTAGTAGCAGGAGTAGCAGTAGTTGTAGCAGTAGCAGTAGTAGCAGGAGGAGCAGCAGTAGTTGTAGCAGTAGTTGCAGCAGTAGTAGCAGGAGCAGCAGTAGTTGTAGCAGTAGTAGCAGGGCAACCCAGTAGTTGTAGCAGTAGTAGCAGGAGCAGCAGTAGTTGCAGCAGTAGTAGCAGGAGCAGCAGTAGTTGTAGCAGTAGCAGTAGTAGCAAGAGGAGCAGCAGTAGTTGCAGCAGTAGTAGCAGGAGCAGCTGTAGTTGTAGCAGTAGCAGTAGTAGCAAGAGGAGCAGCAGTAGTTGTAGCAGTAGCAGTAGTAGCAGGAGGAGCAGTAGTTGTGGCAGTAGCAGTAGTAGCAGGAGCAGCAGTAGTTGTAGCAGTAGTAGCAGGAGCAGCAGTGATTGCAGCAGCGTAGTAACAGGAGCAGCAGTAGTTGTAGCAGTAGCAGTAGTAGCAAGAGGAGCAGCAGCGGAGGGAGGCAGATGAGGATAGCAGCTTGTCAAAGCTGTCTCACTGGGTGATGTTAATATAGCAAAGCTAAGCTGGTAAAGGATTTAAGCAGCTTAGAAAGTACAGGGAAGTAAAGTTGATGATTCCTGTGCATTTTGGAAAACTTAAATCCTGTAAAGTTGAAATGCACATTCTACCTCGTTCTGATCATCTGGAAACTGGGATGATTACAATTTGCACATTGGATTGGAAAAATAAAATAAATAAGAATTTCATGTTGTGCCAGTGATATGACATTGATTGAGGCATATGGTCTGTACATATTTCTTTTAAATAACAATGTGTGCCTTAAAAATATGGACACACAATTACTAAATAGTCTTAACCATTTCAGCCGCCAGTAAGAATCTAACTACATCAAGGGCTATGTTAGATTGATTGACTCTCACAACTGGGCATCTAAATGTAATGGGTTGAGCTACATCAGGAATCAATGCAGTGTCTGGGTCTAACATGGTGAATCCACTCAATTAATTGGGACACGACGGTTAAAGGTCCAATGCAGCTGTTTTTACCTAATATCAAATAATTTCTGGGTAACAATTACGTATCTTACATGAAGAAAAAAAGCTTGGATTTGACTCAGACTGTCTGGGAGTTACCTGATAGGGGGAAGGGAAAATGAAACTCTCTGTTATTGACAGAGAGGTTTGGTCTATTCACTAATTCACAGCCTGGTGATGTCACCAGGCAGGGCAAAACTCCATCCCACCGAAAACAGGCAGAAATTTCAAACAGCTCTTACACTAAAAACTTCATTATCACAATTTTTTAAATTTCACTGTATAATTCCAAGAATCATAGTGTGGAGAAAATTATAAAAAAACAGGAATCACATTTTTGACTGCACTTGGCCTTTAAATCGACCCCAACTCTATGTTTTGGTCTCTTATCCTATCTCTTTGCAGGGGATAAACCAATAAACCATAGATTGAATAAATACATCATTGGGATTAACAGGAGGGTATCACCTCTCGATATAGGATCAAGTGGCAAAGACATGATCAATGTGAATCGGTAAACACATCTACAAAAGGAACATCCTGCGGTGCTGCGGTGCCACAGGTCGTCTCAGGACACATCACGACACACTGACTACACTGTGTGACAGATCCATAGTGATCAGTCCTCCAGGAATCAATCACACAAACGGACCCAATACTTCAGCTGAAATGTCATTCAGAATGCTGTGTATTACATAGGCAACATTTCCTTCATGGTATGTGGATCTGAAGTCACATTGGACTGTGGCCGCTGATGATATATTGTTAAAGCCTTATAGTTTTATGGATTTCCTGTCTGGACCATCGGATGTCAGCGCTGACCTGAATGTTGACCTTGTCAGAACAGGGGTTCATCGGTTGCAGTTGACTCTGTCACGCCCCCCCCCTTCAGCCAAGCACCACCCCTCACTGTTCCCCTCGCTGCCCTCTCCTCTGCTCTCCTCTACCCCTGTCCTCCTCTCTTTACCTCTCCTCCCACACCTCATCCTCTACCCTACCACTCTCCTCCCATATCCTTTCCTCTACTCTCCTCTCCTCCCATCTCCTCTCCGCTCCTCTGGCAGACTTTGGTAGGTTCCATTTATCAACACTTTCACCCAACATTCCTGCTGCTATGATAATACCCCAATAACAGCCATAATCCCAGCATGCAGCACTGCTCAATTACAGCCTTCAGGAGCATGGGATTATGGACAGGAATGACAGGAAGGGAGGGGTGGGGGGATGAGAGGGGGAGAGAGAGAGGGGAAGCAGGCTTTTACTGACATGAAGGGCGGTAGATGCACAGACAGGCGCAGCGGCAGAGGGTAAATGCCAAATAGGCTGTCACCAGCCAACAGTGCACTGAAGTGGAGAGAAACACAGCACCACAGTAGAATTGGGAGGGAGGGAGGTGAAGGGGTGTTTGATGGGGAGGTAGGTGGAGGGGAGGAGGAGGGGTGTTTTGATGGGGAGGGAGGTGGAGGGGGTGTCTGATGGGGAGGGAGGTGGAGGGGGGAGGAGGGGTGTTTGATGGGGAGGGAGGTGGAGGGGTGTCTGATGGGGAGGGAGGTGGAGGGGTGTCTGATGGGGAGGTAGGTGGAGGGTGTCTGATGGGAGGGAGGGAGGTGGAGGGTGTCTGATGGGAGGGAGGTGGAGGGGAGGAGGAGGGGTGTCTGATGGGAGTGGGGAGGTGGAAGGGTGTCTGGTGGGGAGGAGTGGAGGGGAAGTGGAGGGGTGTCTGATGGCGAGGGAGGTGGAGGGGTGTCTGATGGGAGGTAGGTGGAGGGGTGTCTGATGTGGAGGGAGGTGGAGGGGAGGGTGTCTGAAGGTAGAGGGAGGGATGTGAAGGGGTGTTTGACAGGGGAGGTGGGTGGAGGGGAGGAGGAGGGGTGTCTGATTGGGAGGGGAGGTGGAGGGGTGTCTGATGGGGAGGGAGGTGGAGGGGTGTCTGATGGGGAGGGGAGGGTGGAGGGGTGTCTGAAGGTAGAGGGAGGGAGGTGAGGGGGGTGTTTGATGGGGAGGAGGTGGAGGGGAGTTGGGGGGTGTCTGATGGGGAGGGAGGTGGAGGGGAGGTGGAGGGGGTGTTTGATGGGGAGAGGTAGGTGGAGGGGTGTCTGATGGGGGGGAGTTGGAGGAGTTGGAGGGGTGTCTGACCGGGAGGGAGGGGAGGTGGAGGGGTGTCTGATGGGGAGGGAGGTGGAGGGGGTGTCTGATGGGGAGGGAGGTGGATGGGTGTTTGACAGGGAGGTAGGTGGAGGGGAGGAGGACGGGTGTCTGAAGGTAGAGGGAGGGAGGAGGAGGGGGGGATGTCTGATGGGGAAGGAGTGTGATGGGGGAGAGGTATGTGGAGGGGAGTCTGATGGGGAGGGAGGTGGAGGGGAGTTTGAGGGGTGTCTGACCGGGAGGAGGTGGAGGGTGTCTGATGTGGAGGAGGTGGAAGGGGAGGTGGAGGGGTGTCTGATGGGGAGGGAGGTGGAGGGGGAGGGAGGAGGGGTGTCTGAAGGTAGAGGGAGGGAGGGAGGAGGGGGATGTCTGATGGGGAAGGAGGTGATGGGGAGAGGTAGGTGGAGGGGAGTCTGATGGGGAGGGAGGTGGAGGGGAGTTTGAGGGGGTGTCTGACCGGGAGGGAGGGAGGTGGAGGGGTGTCTGATGTGGAGGGAGGTGGAGGGGAGGTGGAGGGGTGTCTGATGGGGAGGGAGGTGGAGGGGTGTCTGATGGGGAGGGAGGTGGATAGGTGTCTGATGGGGAGGGAGGAGGAGGGGGTGTCTGAAGGTAGAGGGAGGGAGGAGGAGGGGGATGTCTGATGGGGAAGGAGGTGATGGGTGTCTGATGGGGAGGGAGGTGGATAGGTGTCTGATGGGGAGGGAGGGTGGAGGGGGGAGGGGAGGGGTGTCTTAAGGTAGAGGGAGGGAGGAGGAGGGGGATGTCTGATGGGGAGGGAGGGTGGAGGGGTGTCTGATGGGGAGGGAGGTGGAGGGGTGTCTGAAGGTAGGGGAGGTGGAGGGGTGTCTGATGGGGAGGGAGGTGGAGGGGTGTCTGAAGGTAGAGGGAGGGAGGAGGAGGGGGATGTCTGATGGGGAAGGAGGTGGAGGGGGTGTCTGATGGGGAGAGGGAGGTGGAGGGGTGTCTGATGGGGAGGGAGGGGAGGAGGAGGGGATGTCTGAAGGTAGAGGGGGAGGGAGGGAGGAGGGGGATGTCTGATGGGGAGGGAGGTGGAGAGGGGTGTCTGATGGGGAGGGAGGTGGAGGGGTGTCTGATGGGGAGGGAGGGAGGAGGAGGGGTGGAGGGAGGGGTGTCTGAAGGTAGAGGGAGGGAGGTGGAGGGGTGTCTGATGGGGAGGGAGGGTGGAGGGGTGTCTGATGGGGAGGGAGGTGGAGGGGTGTCTGATGGGGAGGGAGGTGGAGGGGTGTCTGATGGGGGAGGGAGGTGGAGGGGTGTCTGATGGGGAGGGAGGTGGAGGGGGTGTCTGATGGGGAGGGAGGTGGAGGGGTGTCTGATGGGGAGGGAGGTGGAGGGGTGTCTGATGGGGAGGGAGGTGGAGGGGTGTCTGATGGGGAGGGAAGGTGGAGGGGTGTCTGAAGGTAGAGGGAGGTGGAGGGGGTGTCTGATGGGGAGGGAGGTGGAGGGGTGTCTGAAGGTAGAGGGAGGTGGAGGGGTGTCTGAAGGTAGAGGGAGGAG